>NW_006479449.1:0-390 GCF_000325575.1 Pteropus alecto | reverse complement strand
GGTAAGTGGAAATGAGTTAATGTCTCTTCCTTCATAGAAACTTGTGTATCTCCCATCTACTTGCATTTCACTAGCCAGAACTTGGCCATATTCTCACATCAAGCCCTAAGAAAGGCTTTAGCTAGGCACATAGCCACTTATGACAAATGTATCTTTTGTCTTAAGTGGCTATGTGCCTAGCTAAAATTTAAGAATTTGATAACAATGAGATGAAGAGGAGAATGAATAGCACGCACTGCCACACTGTTTTCTTTGAATATTATTAATTCGTATAAGAGTTCAGACCAACCCATTAGTAAAGCCCCATTTCTGTGGAAATACAAAGGAAAAGTTATATTTATGGAAAGCTCTAGTTATTCATTTGATGGGCTCTCTTCTCTCTCTCTCTCT
>NW_006479448.1:0-390 GCF_000325575.1 Pteropus alecto | reverse complement strand
GAAAGGCTCCAGCAACAGTCATGAGTGACCACCCTGTGCAGAGGCAAGCCCTTGGTGGCGAGTGACTGGGACAGAGTAGCCGCTGTGGTCTGAGTGTTTGAGTCCCCTAGATCCTTTTGTTGAAATCCTAACCCTCTGGATGAGGGTATTAATAGGTGAGGCCTTTGGTGAGCAAGTCATGGGCTAGAACCCTCATGAATGGGATTAGTGCCCTTTATAAAAGAGACTCCAGAGAGATCTCTAGCCCCTTTCACTTTATGAAGACAGAGAGGAGGTGTTGGCTATGAACCAGGAAGTGGGCCTTGACCAGAACATGACCACACTGGCATCTTGATCTTGACCACACTGCCTCCATTACTGTGAGAAATAAATTTCTGTTCTTTATAAGCC
>NW_006479447.1:0-386 GCF_000325575.1 Pteropus alecto | reverse complement strand
GTTTTATGCCCAAGCACAAAGGGGCAATGGCTAGAACCCTCATATAGTCATAAATTTATGTACTATATCAACCACATCAGTGCAAGGTTCTAGAAGAGAGGATGCTTTTGAAGTGTTTATGTGGCCTATATGACAGACTCACGGTGCTTAATCCCTCCCCCACACATACACACACTTGGGCGGGGGTGGGGAGGTGTCACACAGGAGGAGCTAGGCCAGGAAGGCTTCTGCCTTGGGCTTGGTGTTGGAGGCAGGGAGGGACAGGAGAGGATGTAGGGTAGAGGGATTAGTTCCTGGATCACAGCCAGGAAATTACTCCTCTCCCCCCTAAAGCTTAAAATACCTTCTCCCTCACTAAAGAAAACTCTCAGGATGAGAATACATAC
>NW_006479446.1:0-390 GCF_000325575.1 Pteropus alecto | reverse complement strand
AAAGTCTATAGTTTACAATAGGGTTTACTTTTGGTGATGTTCATTCTGTAGGATTTGACAAATGTATAATGGCATGCAGTCACCATTATAGTATCATAAAAAGCAGATTTCCTGCCATAAAAATCCTCCGTTCCACTTATTTACCCTCCCTCCCCGCTAACCTCTGTCATCCATCCTTTTACTATCTCCAAAGTATTACCTTTTCCATAATACCATACAGTTGAAATCACACAGTGTGTAGGCTTTTCAGTCTTTTCTTCCAGTTAGTAATATTTATTTAAGGTTCTTCCATGTCTTTTTGTTACTCGATAGTTCATTATTTTTAGATCTAAATAGTATGTACGTACTACAGTTTTGTTATCCATTCACCTATTGAGGACATCTTGATTG
>NW_006479445.1:0-390 GCF_000325575.1 Pteropus alecto | reverse complement strand
GGTCAGCAAGCAGCCACTGTGAAGCGCGGGTGTGCACGGTGTGGGCGTGGCTGGCCTGGCGTGGGCGTGGCTGGTCCGGCCGTGGGGAGGGGAGTGGAGGGCAGCACACGCTTCCGTGCGCGGTGGTGACAGGTGGGCAGAGGGGAAGTGGGGATGACAGGAAGGGACGGGTTGAGCAGGTGCGAGTGCCCCGCTCAGGGGCAGAGACTGAGCAAGATCGCGGCAGAGAAGTCTCGCAAACCCACCGACCCTGCCCCACTGCGCGGGGAGCCCACCGCTGGCCCCGGTCAGCTCGGGCCTGTCCGCCTGGAGCGGCCCCCAACTCAGAGAGCAGCCCCGGCCTGTGCCTGGCGTCGGCGGAACCGGCCGTGTTTGGGACCCTGGCCCCTG
>NW_006479444.1:0-390 GCF_000325575.1 Pteropus alecto | reverse complement strand
ATTAGTGTAAAATTTTGGGTTAGGGTTGGTGTTCGGGTAGGGTTAGAATTAGGTTTAGACTTAGCTTTAGTTTTAGTGTTAGAATCAGGGTGAGGGTTCGAGTTATTGTTGGATTTAGGGTTTAGGATCAAGTTTAAGTTTCGGGTTATGGCAAAAGTAGGGTGTTAGGGTTAGGGTTATGGTTAGGTTTAGTGTTTGAGTTAGGTGTTAATGGTAGGGTAGGAGTTAGGATACGAGATAGCTTTACATTTACATTTAGTGTTAGGTTTAGGATTCTGGTTGGGGATAGGTTTAAGGGTCGGGTTAGGGTTAGGCTTAGGTTAGAGTTAGTGTTATTATTAAGGTTAGTGTTAGAGTTAAGGTTAGTTTTAAGTTTAGGGTTAGGGTTAG
>NW_006479443.1:0-390 GCF_000325575.1 Pteropus alecto | reverse complement strand
TTTTAATATTTATTCTCTTAGCAACTTTCAAATATAGTATTGTTAGCTATAGTCACCATGTTGTACAATACATCCTAGAACTTATTCATCTTATAGTTGAAAGTTTGTACCTTTTGATTACGTTCACCCATTTCTCCCATCCCCAACCCCCAACCTCTGGCAACCACCAATCTGTAAGAGGCTTCTTGAAAGTGGGGCTTTAATCTACTTATGGATATCTTGGTGGAGAAACATTAAATGTGATATAATAAACTCTTTTTGAATCCAAGCTAAATGGTTGGTCTATTGTAAGACTTTTATGTTTATTCATATGGGAGGAGAAATCCCAGAGCAAGTCTCAGCAAATGTTCCTGAAATAAGTAGAAAGTTCCCAGCCAAAAATATTGCTTC
>NW_006479442.1:0-390 GCF_000325575.1 Pteropus alecto | reverse complement strand
GGCATTTTCGGAAGAGGGAAGGTTTGGGTGCCTCTGAAGTAGGACTGGCCACAGAGGAAGGACATCTAGGGATGGAACAGATGCTGTTGAGTTCAGACTAGAAAATGACATCAGTGACCCTGGTTAGCAGGTGACACTGAGAACTTATCTTAATGATCCTCAACCCTTACAAAAGCCCTGGGTAGGAGAGACCATTCCCTTTATCGAATGAGGAACCTGAAGAGCCGAGAGGTGGAGTGATTGGTCCCAGGCCACACAGCCCTCCAGGGGGGCTTAGGGGCCAGGCCGAGGTCCTTGGCCTCCAGAAGGTGCCTCCTAACCTGGTCCGTGGCTGACTGGGAGGGGAGAGGCGGAGTGGGCGGTCACTGCAGGGACGTTGAGGGGCTTGAA
>NW_006479441.1:0-390 GCF_000325575.1 Pteropus alecto | reverse complement strand
TTAAGAAACTGCAGACATGGGAAAAGCTCTGAAAACTGAGTAGAAGTTATCTTTATGCAAGAGATAATTATGTTTATAAAATAAATCTCTATTTGTAAGATTATCTCCCTCTCTATGCCAGGAAGAGAAGGATGACTAAGTCTCTAGAAACTTACAAATGGAAAGGCAGTGACCTAAATCTTTATAATAACCTTACCCTTGTTTATTGTGCTTTCCTTGATAGCCTCCCATAACTAGCTCCCTTACCGCCAATAGCTTCTTTTGTCTTTGGCTGGAGATAATATTTAAGGTGGTGACTTAAGCCAGGGGTCCTCAACAGCTGAAACTGGCCTGCACTTCAGGAGGTGAGTGCTGGGCAAGCCAGCAAAACTTTATCTGTATTTGCAGCTG
>NW_006479440.1:0-390 GCF_000325575.1 Pteropus alecto | reverse complement strand
TAGGTCAGAGAGACCAGAGATTATGTGAAAATGTCTCTCACATCTTCACGTAGAGCCATGAGTTGAGCAATCAGGCAAACTCTGAAGAAGATTCTAGTGAATCTGCTGAGATGACATTCAGAGGAGCCGGGTCTGTGTTGAAGTGAGTCTTGGCTTGGTAAAGATCTGGAGATACTCTGCAGTCAGCCTCTAAGCTTGCAGTTTAGACCATGAGAATGTACCCACTGGCTTTGGCAAGCAACAGGAAGTATATAAATGTTATGCTTTACCAAGTTGAAGCTTTGTTGAAAGTGCCCAGAGAACATTTTCTTTTTAATGTATTTGGAAACTATAAATTTAACTCCTGCTGGGGAGTAAAAGTAATTGCTTCACAGAAGAAAAAGTCAGCTC
>NW_006479439.1:0-390 GCF_000325575.1 Pteropus alecto | reverse complement strand
GAAAGAGTAGATGAACTCAGTGAGAACATTAGTAAAAGTTCTCATAAACATACAAATGAAGATGGACATCATAAAGGGGAACCACTCAGAAACGAAGAGTGCAATATCTGAATTGAAGAGTACATTAGAGGGAATCAATTGATTGGATGAAGTGGAGGATCAAATCAGTGACTTATAGGACGGGGTAGCAGAGGACACACAATCAGAATAGTAACAAGAGAAAAGAATAAAAAAAAAAAATTAAGGGCCTCTGAAACGACATCAAGCACAACAACATTTGCATCATAGGGAACCAGAAAAAGAGTGAGAGCAAGAAATTGAGAAACTATTTCAAAAAATAATGACAAAAAGCTTTTCTAATCTGGTGAAGGAAATAGACATACAACCCCA
>NW_006479438.1:0-390 GCF_000325575.1 Pteropus alecto | reverse complement strand
GTTTAAGTTAGGGTTAGAGTTAGGGTTAGGGTTAGCATGAGGGCTACGCTTTTCTTTAGGTTTAAGGTTAGGGTGAGTATAAGGAGTTAGGGTTTGGGTTATTGTTAGTGTAAAATGTAGGGTTAGGCTTAGAATTAGGGTTAGGATTACCTTTGTTTTAGGGTTAAGATGAGTTTTATAGTTAGTGGTAGGGATTCGGTTAGAATTAGGGTTACTATTAGCTATAGTTTTGGTGTTAGGATCAGAATTAGGGTTAATGATAGGGTTAGGGTTAGTGTTATGTTTAGGCTTTAAGCTTAGCTGTTCGGTTAGTGCTAGATTTAGGTTATGGTTCGGGTTAGTGTTAGGATTATGTTTAGGGTTAGCGTAAGAGGTTAGACATAGCATTAG
>NW_006479437.1:0-390 GCF_000325575.1 Pteropus alecto | reverse complement strand
TAAATGTATTAAATATATTTTTTAAATTTGTCAGATATAGAAACTATATAAATATAAATTTATAAACTGAATAACATGAAGTTCATATAATGATGTGCATCATTAAAATGTTTGAAATTGGCATATTTTCTTCAAAAAGAGACTCAAACACAACTTCATGGTAAACAAGTACAATTCAGAGGCAATGTGTGCAGTACATAGTTTAGGTAAGCTTTTAAGAAATTTTTGTATAAATACAAAAATCAATATGTTATGGAAACATTGACAAGGGGGTGGTTCTTAAAGAACTGGGATGAAATTAAGATACCAAGGAAAGTCAAATTTTATGGATAATGTTCAAATCTCTATATAATATGAGATTTGAAGCCAATATTATTAAATGTTTATATT
>NW_006479436.1:0-390 GCF_000325575.1 Pteropus alecto | reverse complement strand
AAAAATTGATATTTGATTAGTGATTTATAGCCTTCAAATAAAGAACTATCATTATCCTCACATCCTGTGACAGCAGCAGGCAGTATTATTTTTACTAAATGTAGATATAGAAGCTGAGCTTCAGGACCTTCTCAACTTTACTCTGACAGTCAGTACAATAGCTGAGACATGAACCCAATATCCAGTGCTGCCAGTCTGCCAAAGGGCAATAATGTGTACCGATAAGATGCCTCACAAATTGTTACAAGATTTCAGAGAAGACTTTTTAACTGGCAATATCAAAGGTGGCTTCTTGGAGGGGAAGGACATTGGGGATGGATTTTCAAGTGCCTCCTAATTGGTGATTGCAGTCTCCAATATGACCTCACACTGGTTATGAGGAGATTCTCT
>NW_006479435.1:0-390 GCF_000325575.1 Pteropus alecto | reverse complement strand
CTTAAAGAAATCCTTTTAACATTTCTTGTAATACTCTTTTGGTGGTGGAGAACTCCTTTAGCTTTTTCTTGTCTGGGATAAAAAGTAGCACCTTTAATAAATATAATATCTCAAAGTTGTTTTAATTTGCATTTTTATCATTAGCAAGAAACACTTTCTTTAATGTGGTGCACAGATGGTGAAACATATAGATCTGCAACATTATTGGGCAACTATCCTAACATATATACTAGCTTGACCTCCCAGGTACTAATTGACATAAAGAAAATTATTGTCTTTTCTTTTGCTATTTCCATGTATAAACTATATAATACTATTTTGAGTCCAGATATCATATAATATAAACCGGAACAAATTGAGATGATGTATTAGCTGCAGAAAGTGGTATTC
>NW_006479434.1:0-390 GCF_000325575.1 Pteropus alecto | reverse complement strand
CAGTGGTACAACTTAGTGGCTTCCCAAATTGTACTATTTGCCGATATGTTAGTTTTATTAAAATTCACATAGTTACTAGACAATTATTTACACAAGATATTATATCAGACAGTAATCGAATTTTATTGTCTGAATTTTTATGGCCATTATTATTTGTTTCGCTTCATGGTTATTGCTTAAGATGAATTCGCTTTACAGGGAGAAAGAATTTAAAAATATTTTAATGCACCAGGAACACAGTTGGGGTCACAATGTCTGTTGAATAAAGCCATGAAGGATGCAGTTCCACACCGTGGCCACCAGGAGCCGCTGTTCCCTAACCGAGGCCCACTCAACTCCATAGCTCGTGAATCTTCCTCAAATCCAGTGGGCCTGGGGCCCTCTACAGGA
>NW_006479433.1:0-390 GCF_000325575.1 Pteropus alecto | reverse complement strand
GTGAAAGACCTGTATACTGAAAACTATGACATTGACGAAAGAAAGAAAAGTCAAATAAATGGAAAAATATTCTGTGCTCATGGATTGGAAAGATCAATATGGTTAAAATGTTTGTACAACCCAAAGCAATCTACAGATTCAGTTCGCTTTCTTATATCGATATTCCAATAGCACTTTTCACAGAAATAGAACAAACAACCCTAAAGTTTTTATGGAATCACAAAAGATCTCAAACAGCCAAAGGTAATTTTGAGAAAGAAGAACACAGCTCGAGGCCCCGTGGTCCCTGATTTCAAACTCTATTACAAAGCTGTAGTAACTCAAACGGTACGGTGTTTGCATAAAAATAAACACATAGATCAATAGAACAGAATACAGAGCCCAGAAATA
>NW_006479432.1:0-390 GCF_000325575.1 Pteropus alecto | reverse complement strand
TTTCCTCCATGAATTGTCCACATGTTTGACATTCTCAGGTACTTAAACCATTTACTGTCCCCAGGTGACTGTGTAAGGTCTGATTCATCATAGCCCGGCAATCCTTCCTGAGCCCAATTTACTGTAAAAATAGCTCTATTCTTCTACCTGATTTGCCATTTTTATTTTTCCCTCCTACTCGAAGTATAATAAACTCTAATATTCAGCAGATACAGAAGACACAACTAATACAGTGGCTGATGCAAACAGCACAAGAGACCTTCAGAAACATATGCAATGTGATGTAATAATTATGGCTACTACTTATTAAGAACTTCCTCTATGCCAGGTACATCAGAAACTAGGTCCTTCTCATTGCACCTGTACCATGAAACAAGGTCAGCTAGGTCA
>NW_006479431.1:0-389 GCF_000325575.1 Pteropus alecto | reverse complement strand
AGAATTATGCTTAATAAAGGTCAATATTTAAAGTTGATACTTGCCTGGTCCAGATTCTAGGGTGGAAGCAGATTTTTAGAAGGTGTCAGTATCTTCCCTGCATGGTCGGACATACTTTATGTCACAGGTTGATGGGCTGCAATTAGGCTTTTCAAAGTAGAAAACATACATCTAAGACTCAATTCTCTTGAGCTTGGCTGCAGAGAAATTGACAAAAATAAGAACCTGGAAAAGACCTTTCTAGAGAGATTTGTCCTGGATTCTCATTTCCCACTGAAATAAAGGCTAATCACCTGTATGAATTGAGTGGATGCATTTTGGTATGGTGATATGGGATGCTGAGTGGAGGGGTACATTGTACAAAGTTCACCTGCTGCCTCACTGGTGCT
>NW_006479430.1:0-389 GCF_000325575.1 Pteropus alecto | reverse complement strand
CCCCTCCGTAAGAGTACGATAATACCACCTTGCCCTCTGCTATGAGGACTAGATAACATACAGAAAGGACCTCGTACTACAGGCCTGAGCACCTAGTAGATCAATAATTGAGGATGTGGGGAGCCCTCAAAATAACTCAACTTCTCTAAGCCTGTTTCCTCTTCTGCAAAAAACTACCTCACTCATGTATGTAAAGCACTTAAGAAAGTGCTTGGTACACAAAGTGTGTTAAAGTTACTTCCCCCCTCCTCTTCCCCTGCATCCTTAATCTCTGACTCAGTTCTCTCCACACACTTTCCTCCAGTAAACTGTCACCTCCATATCACTGACTCCCAACCCCTCACGGCCCATTTGCCCTCCAGTCTTGCTGATAAAATTCCCACAAAGGC
>NW_006479429.1:0-389 GCF_000325575.1 Pteropus alecto | reverse complement strand
CAATTCTTTTGAGAATAAAATTTTTGGAGTTTTGTGGAAAATTAGTGTTCTTAATATCACACTGATGCAAATGATCTTAGCTCAAGGCAAATAGAAAAATGTGCACTTGACTGGATTTACATTATGGGCCAAAGTTTGCCTGCCTCCGTTAAGATTGAGTTTCAGTGTTTAAATGATTCCTGGAGGTTCTGGCTAAAGTTATAAGGGGAGGAGATAAAAAAATGAGAAGCATCAGTATTGCAAGAGATATGTTGACATTATGATTTGTAGATAGCGTAACCATGTGCCTATGAAACCAACAGAATCCACAAAGTATTAGAAGTAATGTCATTTTACCTAATAAAAAATTCAACAAGGTAGCTAGAGAGATCAACTTAAAAGACAATTAA
>NW_006479428.1:0-389 GCF_000325575.1 Pteropus alecto | reverse complement strand
TCCTGGACCTTCTGCTCCAGCTCCATCCGCCGCTGCCGCTCTCGCTCCAGCTCCTGCCGCAGTGTCTCCGAGTTGGTTTCCTCGCGCAGCTTCCGCAGCTCCTCCTCTGTGAGGCAGAGGCCGCCAGGTGACCGCTCGGCCCAGCCGCGGGGGGCCGGGGCGCTGCTCCTCGCGGCTCCTCTCCCAGGTGGGGGAGGGCGACCTGGGCGAGGCTTTCCGCACTCGCTAAAACGGGCGCAACACACACGCCGAACCGTCTCGCCAACCGTGCCGTCGGCCAGACGCCCCCGAGGAAGGGGGACCCACGACATCGCGGACACGCGTGGACACACGTGGACACGCGCGGACACACGGACAAACACAAGTGGATACATACGCAGACACAGACA
>NW_006479427.1:0-389 GCF_000325575.1 Pteropus alecto | reverse complement strand
TTTTTTTTTTCTGGCTTTCTTACTAACTTACATCTTCCCTGACCCCCTTCCTCCATCATATCACTGAAGTTTGATCTTCATAAAAACTAGTGTCTAGGAGAAAGCCTGCAGAAGTTGAAGCATAACACAAAGTTTTCACCTAGAATTTTGGGGCTAGTTATGTCTCTTTCATTTGCAAATACATCCCCTGTTTAATTTCATTCTAGTGTGTGAAATTCTTTTTCCTTTGCAGAATCCTGCCTCAGGTCTATCCATATACTATTTCCCTTTTCTTCTCTCATTCCTGACCTGCTCATTTTTGACGTATTCTCCATCCCCTGTGTCTGCTACTTCTGGGAACACCTTTCCCACTCTACCTCTCCCCAATATTCCTAAAATTCCTGGACATA
>NW_006479426.1:0-389 GCF_000325575.1 Pteropus alecto | reverse complement strand
TTGTATGGAAAAGACACTGGAAGTGGCTTGGGTGGGCCCACAAATTGGGACAGGGTCTTTGGGAGTCCCCACAGTGGGGAAACTGTGTTAGCTGGGATGATGGAAACTCAGATATGGTGGCTGCCTGTGTCTTTATGTCAAGATATAGGGAAAGGTATCAACAGAGGAACAGTGGCTTCTGCCAGCAATTCTGTCCAGGAGAAAGTTGCCCCTCTAGCCTTTACCCTGAAGCCAGATGACTCATTTCCTCCTCATATGTCCCCAGCACCTTTCGAGCTGCTGCCCCAAGTGCTAGATCTCAGAGCGAGTGAGTTTGTCAGCAAGTAAGTCAGTCTGCAGGCCCCTATAAAGACAGCCGTCTGTCTTACTCAGCCACAATCTCTGCTGGT
>NW_006479425.1:0-389 GCF_000325575.1 Pteropus alecto | reverse complement strand
CTTGGGCTCCAGTAAGAACATTTTAATAAGCGTTTCTGCAGATTTGACTGGCCCATTGTTGCTCTGAAATTTGGGTTTTGACTCTTTTGAAGTGACGCCTTATGAAACATCAGAGACCTCAAGCTTGAGAGAAATAACAGAACAGAATTTTTAAGTTATTAAAAATTTTTAAATGTCTCCAAACTGTAAAGTTACCGCATGACTCAGCAATTTCACTGCCACAACGCAAAATGTCTGTCCACACAAGCCACTGCACACAGATATTCATGGCACCTTTATTCACAATTGCCCACAGAGGAAACAACACAAACCTCTACCCATTATTAGATAAACAAAGTGGTATAGCCATGCAACCGGGGAGTGTTGAGCCATATAAAAGAATGAGGTAG
>NW_006479424.1:0-389 GCF_000325575.1 Pteropus alecto | reverse complement strand
CCATGGCAGACAGCGGGCTCCCCACAGGCTCATGGAGCATGGCGAGGTCATTCTCATTGGCCCCACACCTCCACCCCCGCCTGGGACGTTCTCGGAGGGGGGGGGTTGGGGGAGCCCCAGGAGCAAAGTCCGACCATGGGGCCCCCTCGCCCCACAGGCATCTGCAGACGACGCCCTGCCACCTCCCAGCGGCCTCGCTCAAAGCACCTTCCTCTCCGTCCCGCAGACTGCCTGCCTCGAACTCCCCTCCCTTCAGGGGACCCGAACGTGGTTGGGGCCAAGGAGACATCTCTGAGGACAGGAGTTTTCCTGTCCCTTCCTAGCACGTTCGAGGGGAGGGTGGGAGAGCGGGCCGTGAAGGGGGAGACCCTTCTCTTCGTCTGGCTCAG
>NW_006479423.1:0-389 GCF_000325575.1 Pteropus alecto | reverse complement strand
AGTATCATTGGCCATTTCATGAAATGCTCACGCTGCCTTCATTAAAATCTCATAACTTTATGCTAAACTCTTTCTGTTTTATATCGATGGCATCATCTTTCTTTCCTCTATTCTGCTGTCTACCACTTTCTCAATAACTGTCTCATTTATTGAGGACTTTGGCTCAGGTATCCTTCTTATTCCAGAGCCTAACTTTGCCCTGGTGACTTCCATGCACATGGTAAGACCTTTGATCTCCTCGCCTCCAGGGACTTTCAACATTTACGTCACTGTCACTTCACTTCCCCAGTCCATGTGAACTGTTATATCTGTAGTCTTGCCATCTGAATTTTTAAATTTCAATAGCCCACATTTTTAATGTTTCCTTAATACAAAACAATAAACATAAT
>NW_006479422.1:0-389 GCF_000325575.1 Pteropus alecto | reverse complement strand
GATCTTCATCTTCAAGAGTGACTATGCTCTTTAGAGTAAATTTTGTTAGAATCCATTTGTTAAATTTCTTTATTAAAATCTGCTGCATTCTGATTGAAAATAAATTTACTTTGGGGTGAGTTAGTATCTTTAAAATGCAGAGTCTTCCAATATGTGGATATAGTATATTTCCCTCTATGTAAGTTTATAATATTTTATAATACTCTGTGCGATTTTGTAGATGCATTTTTTGTTAGATGTATTCCTAGGTCATATTTTGATGACATTATAAATGATATATTTAAAATGTTCATTTGTAATTATTGCTGGCTTAAGAATATAATTAATTAGTATATTTAATTGAACTACAATGTTAAATTCTTATTAGTTTTAATATATTTTTATTTTTG
>NW_006479421.1:0-389 GCF_000325575.1 Pteropus alecto | reverse complement strand
GAGAGAGAGAAGGTATGGGGGCTGGGGGCGGGGAGGGCTCCACAACACCTGGTCTAAGTTGGTGTTCAGTTGGTGGACAAGAGGGCAGATGTCCCAGACAGAAACTGAACAAGGCAGCAAGCCACGCGCCCACATACTCCGTGGAGCTGAGCACAGGGCTGGAGCAGAGTCGTGCTCTCTGTGGCACACGGTGAGTAAAGAAAGTGGAAGAGAAGTTGTCTCGCCTTTGCTGGAAGAAGGCAGACAGACTTTTTCTGATGACTGGTCAAGGCCTCTAGCTCAGGGCCTGCTGGGGCTCACTCCGGTCCCCATGTCCCTCTGGCTCAGCGATGCCTATTTGCTCCTTACCTACACTCACTGGATCGAGAACACCACATCCTCCCCATAAT
>NW_006479420.1:0-389 GCF_000325575.1 Pteropus alecto | reverse complement strand
TTTGGCTAATGAAATGAAGGGTGAAAATAAGTAGTGTCAGTGTTGAACATATGGAGATATGGAAGTTTATTCCAAACTGAAAAAGAGATCTAGTACCTTGCTTCACTTTAGAGACTGCATCTACATCTAGTGAATAATTCTAGTCTGGTGTGCTTGGCCCTGGCATTAACTTATTTTTGCCTGAAGGGGTCACAAATACTCTATCAGGAGAAACTCTATGTCTCAGTCTCTGCCCCACAGCAAAGCTAGTAGTGCAGTGAGCCCCTCGATTTATAAAGATTTGTCTAGCTGCATGGGTGTCATTCACTTGATGACTTAGCTAAGTCAAAGCTTGATGGTGTCCACTGTTCTGTCTGGCTAGTCATCATCACTAGCTGTTACACACATGC
>NW_006479419.1:0-389 GCF_000325575.1 Pteropus alecto | reverse complement strand
AGAGTTTTTTAAAATAAGCATTGGCTAAATTATTTTAAAAAAGTAAAAATTAGTAATTTAGTAATTATTCATATTTAGTATGAGTGGAATCTCAGTAGTCTTTTAGATGTAAAACAGTTATCTAAATTACTTGTATTCTGGGATTAATATTTAATTATGTAGCTAAGAAATGTTTTCATGAAATAAAATTACTTAGATTTTCTAAATAGAAAGTACATTTTAAATATTAATGAAAATTTGTTTAACTATTCTGACCTTATCCTTACAATGTATTTTGATATACCTGTTTAGATAAATATTTTGGTTAACAGAGTGTTATACATAAAATCATAATACGTTCATCTGAAAAAGACCTTACAGATAATTTGATGCAACCTCTTCATTTAACA
>NW_006479418.1:0-389 GCF_000325575.1 Pteropus alecto | reverse complement strand
GACCTAGAGGCTTGCCACATTATTTCAGCCACAGTCCCCGCGCTGTCTCGTGAAGCATTGGGGCTTTAAGCATAGGCAAGAGATTGGAGCAGCTGATAGCTGGCATCTAATACTACTTTCAGTCCTGAGGTTGTGATTCCCAGGGCAGCAGAGGTTTATGTGCCCCAGGATATATTGGGTGTTGGCTGGCTTCACTTTCTCTACGTTTTTCCCCTTAGTCCTCTCAGGAGTTCCCTTGAGTGAAGTAGAGGGGATTCAGGTGCAGAGGTGAACACACCTTAGCACTCTGCCTGGCCTTCTGAGCCAGCAGAGGCAAGAACGAAATGGAATTTCTCCCTGTGTTTCTATAGGCAGGTGCCACTGGAGTACTGAGACACAGATTTTTTTTT
>NW_006479417.1:0-389 GCF_000325575.1 Pteropus alecto | reverse complement strand
TTATCCACAGCAGTTCCAATGTCTCTGCATGTAATCTAACTTCCTCACGTTTTATCTCATTCCTGTGGATCTCCTCACTTTCCGATATTTGATGTCTGTTTTCATTAAATATTATTCCAACTCTGTCAGATTTTCTGGTAATCTAGTTAAATTCTCTATTCCTGATCATTTCTACCCAACTTCATTTTACATTCTGCCTTCTTCATATTTCATTCATATCACCTACAATTCATCTGATTTGCCCATATCATAACTTCTTTTTCCCACCCATCCATGCATACATACAAATATTATAATATCTTTACTAATCGGTTACTAAAGGAGATCCTATAATAGGAATTATTGTCAAAAGGAAAGACAAAAATACCAGTGAATAAACTATGTCTGTA
>NW_006479416.1:0-389 GCF_000325575.1 Pteropus alecto | reverse complement strand
AGGAAGTTAAACACAGTTAGCATGTGACCCTGCGATTCCACTCTTAAGAATTGAAAATACATCCAGGCCCTTTGTAGCACTTTTTTACTTTGTGTGTCTATGAATTTGACTATTTTAGTTACTTCACATCAGCAGAATCACACAGTATTTGTCTTTTTGTGATTGACTTGTTTCACAGCATAATGTCCTCAAGCTTCATGTTGTAGCATGTGATAAATTTCTTTTTAAGGCTGCATAATATTCCATTGCACATATATACTGTACTTTGTTTATCCATTTATCTGGCAGTGGACATTTAGCTATTGTGAACAGTGCTGCTGTGAACATAAGTGCAAATATCTTTTTGAGACCCCACTTTCAATTCTTTTGGATATATAGCCAGAAGTGAG
>NW_006479415.1:0-389 GCF_000325575.1 Pteropus alecto | reverse complement strand
AGCATCAAACTGTTTGAAAAATAACAAATGCGAAAACATTTTGCCTCAAAGCACATATATGTGAGTGAAACATGTCTCTGGACGAGGCATCAATTGCACCAGTGTCGGGGTTCATCCAAAGTGCCACTGTTATCCTTTCCCACAGGATCGAATACAGTTACCGTCTGTAATCCATACACTACACTAGGCGTGCTAATAAAAAATACCAACGCCGAAACTGACTAATAAAAAAAAAAAAAAACTCCAGCCATTTTCTGTTCTTGTCTTTTTTTACTTAAACTTATACGTAGACTTTAAGCTCAAAGTTTCAAATTTAGTAATCAGCCAGAAGAAAACGAAATTGTCAAATTCCATTTAAACTGATTTTATAAGTAAGGAGGTAGCCACTG
>NW_006479414.1:0-389 GCF_000325575.1 Pteropus alecto | reverse complement strand
TCTTTATATATTTTGGATATTAACTCCTTATCATTGGCAAATATCTTCTCCCAACTGATAGACCATCTTTTTATTTTGTTGATAGTTTTAATTTTGTACAGAAGCCTTTTAGTTTAATGTATTCTATTTTTTTTTCCTGTTACTTTTGTTTTTGGTGCCACATCCAAAAATTTATCAGCAAGGTTGATGTCAAGTAGCTTACTGCTTTTAGAAGTTTTAAAGTCAGATCTTATGTTTAAGTCTTTAATCCATCTTGAGTTGATTTTTGTGTACTGTGTAAGATAGTGGTCCAGTTTCATTTGCTTATATTTGGGTGTCCAGTTTTCCTAGCACTATTTATTGAAGAGACTATCCTTTCCTCATTTTATATTCTTGGCTTCTTTGTCATA
>NW_006479413.1:0-389 GCF_000325575.1 Pteropus alecto | reverse complement strand
TTTTTTTTTTTTAAATTGGGAGCTCTTTATAGTTGTCATGTTATATGTATAGTTTTTTCCATCATTTCTAGATTCCTTTTTTCTTCTTTACTTTGTTTTCACCTATTCATTCATTCTTAATGTGATGATATTTATCATTCTTTTCCTTTATCTTTTTTAGGCTCTGCCTAAACTACTTGAAAAACATTCTCTAGTAGAGGCCCATGTGATTAAGAATTTTAAGCTTATTATTCTTAGAATAAAATGTGTATATAATTTTGTTTTTTTGGGAAGTATATTAGCTATGTATTTTCAGGAGTTTGAAGCCTAGAGTAGTATGTAATATGAGCGAAAACCGGTGTGATGTCCTTCATTTAGTTTTATAAAGTTAATATCGGGAACTAACTCAC
>NW_006479412.1:0-389 GCF_000325575.1 Pteropus alecto | reverse complement strand
TCTGAGACAGCCCGCCCCACGCTCCTCAGGTCAGGGAACAAAGATGTCACAGGGACCAAAGAACAGTGTTGTGATCACAATACTCTGTCATGGTCTCTGCTGGAACCGCAGCATCTCTGAAGGCGAAAGGATAAATTTTACACGTTAAAAGACGGAATGGTGAAGTTGGGGAAACGAAAAATTAACTTTGAGGATTCCCCAGATATAAACTTGTTTCCCCACAGAACTTTGTCGCTCGGGGCGAGTCTGCAAATGCGACGAAGGCTGCGGCCTCCTCGCTCCCTTCCCGAGCTCCTACCTGTGTTCGCACCTTTGACACGTTCCCACCGATTTGGTGACGCTGCTGTTTTCCAGTCGCTCTCCAGAGTCCAGGGCGCTTTCCCTTGCTC
>NW_006479411.1:0-389 GCF_000325575.1 Pteropus alecto | reverse complement strand
AAAACTCTTGATGCACATTCCACAAACCTGGGCTTCTCCTGGGATTTGCTTCTCCATAAACGACATCTACATCCCCCAGTTGCTCAGGCCAAAAACATAATTCACTTTTAACTCCTCTCTTTGCTTTACACCACACATCCAATCCATCAGCGCATCCTATTGCTTCTACCTTCAAAAGATATCTGAACCCACCAGCATCTCTCACTTGAGCTGTTGTGATAGCTTTCTGACTCTTCCCAGCTGTTCATTCCTTAACAGCCCCCGCCTTAAGACACATGTATACTGTCTACTGTATAGGCTGTTTTTTCAGAGAGGCAGTGTAAGCCAGAATGGATAAGAAAAGAGAAGGGAATTAAGAGTCACGGCTGTAGGCACCCTTAACTAGGGCT
>NW_006479410.1:0-389 GCF_000325575.1 Pteropus alecto | reverse complement strand
GTCAAAGCCCTAATCCCCAAGGTGATGGTATTCGGAGCAGACTAGGACACTTATATCACATGAATCTGTCATCTGATGTTTCCCTGTGAGTAGAAGGGACATACGTACACCTTCGGGCCTACAATTCCGCTCCTAGAATTACCCAGTAGAAACACACGCAGGTGTTCACCAGAAGAGGTGCTGGTATCAGCTCCATGTAGAATAGTCCCAAGCTGGAAACTGCTCAAATGTCCAGCAAAATGGATAAATACATTTCGTTGTATTCACCCAGTGCAATACTAAAGAGTAGGGGTCCCCAGCCCCCAGCCCGTGGACCGGTCTCAGTCCGTGGCCTGTTAGGAACCAAGCCTCACCGCAAGAGGTAAGTGGCAGGCGAGTGAGCAAAGCTT
>NW_006479409.1:0-389 GCF_000325575.1 Pteropus alecto | reverse complement strand
ATATCTGAGTCTCCATCAACCTGGCTAATACTGGTTTTGCCCCACCCTGCTAATTCCCTGACTCTGCCCCACCCAACTTGTGGGCCCACCCAGGCCACTTCCAGTGCATTTTCCATTCAAATAGCCTGTCTTGGCTCTTGCTGCAGACTTTATTAAAATTTCTCAAAGTTTCACAAAATCCAAACAAATAGCATCTGGCTTTGGCATGTCTTGTACCTCTTACTGAGCAGCCCCAAAGCTCAGCACTAGCCCCAGCTTGCTTTGGTTCATAACTTGGCCTTTCAAGACACTTTCAAACCTAGTGTGGGTGGTGGCCATCCTCGGATTGCTTGATGGCTCTTGCCAGGAGGCCCTGGGATGGGCACAGGCTGTGGCTAAACTTGGCCTGT
>NW_006479408.1:0-389 GCF_000325575.1 Pteropus alecto | reverse complement strand
TTTACAGATGAGGACATTAAAATTTAAGTAAGTAAACCATTTTGTTACTGCTGGTAAGTACTAGAGCCATGCTGTTTGACTCCAGGGTCGTGCTTTCAATCTCCCCACAACATGGCTTTCCAAAAGTGAAGGAAGGATGTGTCAAATGCCATGGTTGAGCTCAGAGAAAGAACAAAAATAATGGATAAAAGTAAGGAACGATAGCCTTTATTAGTAGTCCTATAATGCAAATTAAGATAAGAATATTTCTATTAATCTGCCTACATATATATATATGTATATATGTCTATTCATCTACTACGTAAATATGCATATATATATGCATATTTACATAGTGGATAAAAATATAATTTCAAGAATCAAGGTTAGTTAGATTTAAACCCTGATTT
>NW_006479407.1:0-389 GCF_000325575.1 Pteropus alecto | reverse complement strand
TAGAGTTGGAAGGCAGCTTACTGATTTACCATTTTCTAAGCCTGTCTTGCACTTAGGGCCAATGGAAAGGAAATAAGTATTCCCACTGAGCATCCACTATGTGCTAGGCCCTGGACTGTATGTGTGGGAAGGTAGTATAGTATGGCAGTTATAAGCAAAGGGTTTGGGATCAGATTACTTGGGTTCAAATCCTGGCTGTTTCTTACTAGCTATGTGACCTTGAAGAAGTCACTCAATCTCATTGTGTTTCAGTTTCCTCATCTCAAAAAGGGATCGCAAAAGTATCCATCTCATGAAATTGTTGAGAAGATTAAAGTTATTATATGCAAAATGCTTAGAAAAATGTCTGGCACATAGTAAACACTGGATCAATCTGAGCTATTGCTAAA
>NW_006479406.1:0-389 GCF_000325575.1 Pteropus alecto | reverse complement strand
TTCAGCGAGTGACCAGCGAATGCTTCCAGTGACATGAACAGCAGACACGCGCCTGTCGGCGGAGTTCGGACCAGAGCCACTTAAAGGGGTCCACTGACCAGCCCGTCGTCTGTGTCACGTCCATCAGATGCCGGGGTGCTGGCTAAGCGCGCGGTTCCGACCCCATGTCAGACTTGCAGGAGCTGTGCCCCTCCCCTGGGGCGGGACCCGGGACACCAAGGTCCCCAGGACACCAAGACCTCTGCCTGGTCTCCTTCATTGCCTGGGCGGGCGGGCGGTCCTCGCAGCCACGGGAGGAGGAGGGACATCCTGTGCTGTTGCCCAACCGGAGCCAGAGCACAGAAGGACTCAGATGCCCCGCGGACGAGATAAAATGTGAAAAGCCAACG
>NW_006479405.1:0-389 GCF_000325575.1 Pteropus alecto | reverse complement strand
GGGGCGTGTGAAGATCCAGGGGTCAGCATCCTCAGCAACTCTTGGTGCTGTCAGTATTTTTTATTTTTTGCCAATCCAACGGGGATGTAGGAAGGGTATCATGTTGCATTTCCCTACTGGCTAATGACATTAAAATACTTCATGTGCTTTCTCGCCATCTATATGTCCTCTGTAGTGAAGTCTGTTAAAATCTTTTGCCCATTTTAAATTGATGCATGCCTGGGTAAAGCCAGCATTTAGGAGTCAAGCCAGGGAATGGTGTCAGCAGTCAGCTCTGTGTGGCCAAGTGGGCTTGGGCCTGAGTCACATGGACCAAGGTAGAAGCAGATGGCCATTTGTCATGGTGTTAGAAGTGGTGGATTGTGCCAGATACCCTCTATTTGCCTCTC
>NW_006479404.1:0-389 GCF_000325575.1 Pteropus alecto | reverse complement strand
CTAACCCTAACACTAATACTAATTCTAACCTATTACCCTGACACTAACCCTGACCCTAATCACAAATTTTACACTAAAAATAACCCTTACCTTTATCCCTGACACAAACCTAACCCTAATCCTAATTTAACTCTAAAATGAACTCTAACATTAACCCTAATCGTAAATCTAAACAAAATTTTAAATGTAAGCCTAACACTAACTCTAACGCAGAACATAACTCTAAATCTAAAGCGAATCTTAACAATAAATCTAACCATAAACCTAAATTTTACACTAAGAATAATGCCAACCCTTACACCATACAATGAACCTAACCCTCAACTTAGTGCTAATCTTAATTCTAACAGTAACCCCAACCCTAACCCTAACACTAACCCTAACATTAC
>NW_006479403.1:0-389 GCF_000325575.1 Pteropus alecto | reverse complement strand
CCCCCTGAGGTCCAATCTCTGTAACTAAAGTCAAGGGATACATACTCAGCAGAAGGGTCAAGCCTGAAGGAAAGAAATCTGGTAAGTCTGCCCAGTTTGCCAAGGGAATCCATCTTGGGTCACAAGTTGTCTATAGTGGCCTACCATTTTAGTGTGTTAACCTAAATAAAAAGGTAACCTAAATAAAGAGGCAAGCTCAAATGACCAGAAACTGAGTTTATTTGGGAAAAGCAGAGGTACTGTAACCTGAAAAACAGCAAGCTGCAGCAAGCCACAAGCGAGTCCCTAGAGGGTTTGGGGAGGGCTGCATTTGTGATAAAGAGTGCAAAGAAAGGGCAGTTCCCACTGGAGTCCAAGCAATAAGTTCATTGGCTTGAGGATGTGAAAGG
>NW_006479402.1:0-389 GCF_000325575.1 Pteropus alecto | reverse complement strand
CCTAACCTAACCATAAGCCTAACCCTAACCCTAATGCTAACTCTACCCATATCCCTAAGCTATCCTTACCACTAAACCTAACCCTAAACCTCACCCAATCCCTACATTTAATCCAGCTCTAAAACTAACCGTAACATACCCTCAACACTAATCGTAACCCTAAACCAAACACTTACTCTATCTCACACTCAAGGTAACACTACCCTAACCTAACCATAACCTTCACCTAATCCTAACCCTAACCTAACCCGTAATCAAACGCTAACTCTAATCTAACCCTAAATGTAACCCTAACGCTACCTGTAACCCTCATCTAACCTTACCTAATCCTAACCCTAACCCTAATCCTACACCTAACCATAAACCTAACATTAACCCTAAACCTAACC
>NW_006479401.1:0-389 GCF_000325575.1 Pteropus alecto | reverse complement strand
CTAACAGGCCATGGACCAGTACTGGTCTGTGGCCCGGGGGTTAGGGACCCCTGTCTTAGAGCCTTCAGGTTTTAATCACTCAGGATTAAAAGAGACAGCACTGGGGTCGTAATAAGCAGCTCCACCTGTCGCATGGCATTATTTTCTCCGCGTGTGTGAAATCCCAAAGTTTAGAGACGCAAAGTGATTCGTGCAAGACTTTAGCTCAGAAGGAACAGAGCTTGAATTCATTCACATCCAGGGCTTCTGAATTCAACAATGAGAAACTGTAAAAAATGACATGTGAGTAAGACAGTATGGTGTATGAACCCCCATTCACATTCTTTGCCTCACTGCATTCTCACAACCACAGCGAGAAGACTGCTTTTCCCATTTCCCAGGAGAGATGT
>NW_006479400.1:0-389 GCF_000325575.1 Pteropus alecto | reverse complement strand
TCAAACCCTAACCCTAACCCTACCCATAATCCGAACCCTAAAACTAAATGTAATCCCAACCTAATTCTAATACTAACCATAACCCTAAACCTAACATGAACCGTACTGCTAACCCTAATCCCTAACAATAATCCTAAACCTAGTTCTAACCCTAAACCTAATTTCTTAGTTTAACAATAACTCTAACCCTGATGCTACACTAAACCTAAAACCTAACCTTATACCTAATCCTAACCATGAATCTAAACCTAAAATTAAAGCTACTCCTAATCTTAATCTAACTCTAACTCTAACACAAACCATAACCCTAATCTTAACCCTAAAACTAAAGGCAATTCTAACTTTAATTCTAAACATAACCTTAAATTATACACTAACAATAAATCTAA
>NW_006479399.1:0-389 GCF_000325575.1 Pteropus alecto | reverse complement strand
ACTTAGCATGATAATCTCAAGATCCATCCATGTGACCACAACTGGCAGTATTTCATCTTGTCTTATGGTTGAGTAATATATCATATCTTCTTTATCTAATCATCAAAGGGCACTTTGGTTGTTTACATGTCTTAGTCACTGTGAATAATGTTTCAGTGAACATTGGGGCACGTATATTTTTACAAATAGATGTTTTCACATTTTGGGGGTAGATACCCATAAGAGGGACTGCTGGGTCACATGGTAATTCTATTCTTAATTTTCTGAGGAATCTCCATACACTGTTTTCCATAGTGTACCAATTGACATTCTCACTGGCAGAATATGAGGATTCCTTTTTTGCCCACAATCTCTCAATACTTGTTATTACTTGTCCTGTTGATGATAGC
>NW_006479398.1:0-389 GCF_000325575.1 Pteropus alecto | reverse complement strand
TGTTTTCCTTCATAGTATTTATAAAGAAAGCAAATCAAGAATAAGCTTAAGAACAAGACAAAATTTCAAGTACTTTAGAAATATTCATTCAGAATAAATGTTTTAAAGCACTTTGATAAATCTATACTAGGCTATAGTGATCAAATAGCATGGTCCTGGCAGAAAAACAGACTCATAGACCTCTGAAACAGAACACAGAGACCTGAAATAAACCCATGGCTATATTCCTCTTTAATTTTTTCAAAAGGGAGGAAAGAATATACAAGGGGTAAAGACTGTATTCAATGAGTTGTTTGGGAAAACTAAAGAGGTACATGCAAAAAACTTAAACTGGACCCCTTTCTTATCCCAAAAGTAAGAGTAAATTCAAACTTGATGGAAGACTGACA
>NW_006479397.1:0-389 GCF_000325575.1 Pteropus alecto | reverse complement strand
CAACATCAGTAATCATTAGGGAAATGCAAATCAAACTCACAATAAGGTATGACCTCATACCTGTTAGGATGGCTATAGTCAAAAGACAAGAGATAAGAAGTGCTAGCAAAGGTGTAGAGAAAGGAGAACGCTTCTGTACTGTTGCTGGGAATGTAAATTGGCACAGCCATTATGGAAAAGAGTATAGACATTCCTCAAAAAATTCAAAATAGCACTATTATATGATCTAGCAATCTGACTTCTGGGTCAGAAAATGAAATCACTGTCTCAGAGATATCTTTATACACCCATGTTTATTAAAGCATTGTTTGTAATAGCCAAGACATAGAAACGAGTGTCCATCGATGAATGGATAAAGAAAAGAAAATGTCACACACACACACACACAC
>NW_006479396.1:0-388 GCF_000325575.1 Pteropus alecto | reverse complement strand
CCCAAAAGCTAAACTAATACCCTAACCCTAACCCTGAACATAAACACTAACCCTAACCGTGAACTGTAACCCTAACCATAACTCTTTCCATAACCTAACCGTACTCCTATGCCTAACACTAACTTTTAATCTAACCCTAACCTTAGCCCTAACCCTAATCCTAAAGTTAACGTGACCCTAACTCGAACCCTAACCCTAACACTAATTCTAACTTACCCTAACCCTAACTCTAAACTCAATCCTAACAGTAACACTAACTGTAACCCTAACACTGACCCTAACAATAATGGAACCTTAAACCGAACCCTAACCCTAACACTAATACTAATTCGAAACTCTTACCCTAACTCTATTCCTAACCTTAATCCTAAACTAAACTTAACCCTAA
>NW_006479395.1:0-389 GCF_000325575.1 Pteropus alecto | reverse complement strand
GGTGCAGGGCACCCGGGTCTCTCTGTGTTATTCCTTACAATTACACGTGGATGGACGGTTATCTCAGAATAAAACGTTCACATTTTCTAAAAGTGCTCTGTAAGAAACAAACACACCCAAACAGGCCGGTATGAGGTACGCCGAGGTGTTGGTGGTGGGTGACACTGGGTTTTTCCTTTTATTTCCTTCTGTTCACCCTTTTTAATTTCTGTTTTTTTCTACATCGATACTGTATCACTTTTCCTGATAGAGAAAAAACGACAAGTTATTTTAATCAGGTAAAATGTGCAAATAGTTAAATGGACGTCAGTCCAGCCACTCGTAGGCAAGAACACAGAGTCCCCAGAGGTGGATGTGGCACCTGCCCATGTCAAAGCCACAGGCACCAC
>NW_006479394.1:0-389 GCF_000325575.1 Pteropus alecto | reverse complement strand
GACTCTTATCTGTGTTTAGCACTGAAATATTTTCTTCAATTATTTCATTAAATATTGCTTTTCTACTTGTACTCAACCATTCTCACTCTCTTCTGCTACTCCCACTAGACAGATGTTGAAATTTCATGATCGATCTTCTATATCTCTTTTCTTTTAGTTTTTCATCTCCTTAACCTTTTGTGTTGGATCTTGGGCATATTCCTCAGCTTTGTTGAGGGCTCATTTATTATTTCAACAATAAATTTTTATTTTCTACAATCTCATATTCTTCTGAGTATGTTAATTACACTTATTCTAAAGTCCTTATTCTAATTATTTTATTAACTCATTTCTTTTGTAGTTGGATCTTCTGATGATTACATTTGCTGTCTCTCTTTCATAGTATTGTT
>NW_006479393.1:0-389 GCF_000325575.1 Pteropus alecto | reverse complement strand
GGAACTTGGTTCTAGTCTCAGTTCTGTAGCTGTGCAGCTGCAAGACCATGGCAACTCATTTAACTTATTGGGCCTGCTTCCTTACCTATAAAGTGAGAATACTGAGACCTATCACCTCTACAGTCTCTTCCACATCTAAAAATGATTCTGTGAGTCTACCAGAGAAACGGTAAGACTCACTATTCCCTGGCTCAATCTGAATCTCTGATTTTATAGGATCTCAACTGGATCTTTCTTGCCCCTTTATTAGATTATATATAAAAATGTAAGATCTAAATAATACACTCTAAGTGCATGTATAATATATATTTTATAACCTGAAAATATACTCAAATGTGCTGTCAATACTATATTTATAAATTTGGGCAGATGGCTAGTGAAACTAGTAG
>NW_006479392.1:0-389 GCF_000325575.1 Pteropus alecto | reverse complement strand
ATCCTTAATTTAATAATATCTATGAAGTCCCTTTGCCATGTAAGTTAACATGTTCACAGGGATCAGGACATGGACCACTTGTGGGGTGAGGGTGGGGGCATTATTCTGACCACCAAATAGGACCCCTCTTGAAAGGAAGTAAAGGTCATATAAATTTAAATTTCAATTGGAACAAAACATATGAAACAGCCAAAAACAATTAAAAACAAAAAAAGTAATGACTGGGACATGCCCTAATAATCTCTAAAATTCTAGAGTTACGATACAATTAATACCAGAACAGATAGACAGAAAGAAATTCCATGAATCGGCCCAAACGTCATGTGAATTTAAATCAATGAGAAAATAAGAAAGAAACCCAATATATATTTTTAGGAAAACTAACATAT
>NW_006479391.1:0-389 GCF_000325575.1 Pteropus alecto | reverse complement strand
GCCCAGGGCCTCCTCCCGTGGGCCAGCTCCGCCTCCGGCCCTCCCCGGGGGCCCAGCCAGGTCTCCTGGCCCCGCACAGGCCACCGTGGGCCTTCCTGAGCTGGGGACGAGGAACCGGCTGCGTTCTCCACCTTCGTCCTTGCCCTTCCTCCCTGGCCGCCTCCTCTGTGCGCCCCTGTCGTGCAGACGCCCCTGAAGAAAGGGGCGAAGCTACGGGCACGGACAGCGGGGCCGGGAACGAGGACCCGAGGCCACTGTCGGTCAGTCCCAGACCGGCACCCGTGTGCCCAGTGAGCCCAGCACCCTCCCTGGACCGGAGACTCCCTGTCTCCAGAGCGACGAGGTCACGCCTTCCTCTCCCTCCCCGACCCTCCTAACCCTCCCCCACC
>NW_006479390.1:0-388 GCF_000325575.1 Pteropus alecto | reverse complement strand
CAGTTTTCTTTTCTAGGTGGTTAAGCTAGTTCCTCTCAGAATTTGTAGTCAGAGGTTTGGCACAGAGAAATTCTTAGGCAGCCATTATTGCTGCCATCAAGTGGTATCCTCACAACGACTCAGTATTTTTCCTACAATACAGAAAAACGGCGGCTATTGTTTCCACCATTATCCAGTCGTTGCCTCACAGCACACTCAGGCTCAATTATCAACGATGCCAATATGCGACTGTTGTCTCCACGAACATAAGACAGTTTTTCTTACAAACAGACAAAACTAGAGGTGAGTAAAGATCAAAGACTGCACATATATTCTGATGACTTCAAGTGAGATTTCTAATATAGACAAGACATTTGATTGGAGAACCGTAAGGAGGCTGTCTCGAACA
>NW_006479389.1:0-389 GCF_000325575.1 Pteropus alecto | reverse complement strand
TGAACCCTTTGGCTCCTCTTTCTGTGACCACTGCACCTTCAGATTGGGCTTCCTCTTGTCCTTGCCATGGAAAAGGTGGACATTGGTACAGTCTGGTCTAATGGCACAGCTGCGTGTGTGTCGATGGTGGGGTCACGGGAGGAACTGATGCTCATCACCAACTCTGGACAGTGCAGCTGTAGCTACAGAAAAGCCCTAAACCTTGTCTTGTTTCTGCTTCCTGATTTTTTTGTGGTTGGAAGGGGAACACTTCTCACTTTAATAGCTTTTAAATCTGTCACATCCCTGACATGGGAAGGCTAAGACAGAGGATTACCGTGGCCATGAACAACTTTTTAAAACACACACTTGAAGTATTTTTTGGTTTGTTTATATATATATATATGTGT
>NW_006479388.1:0-389 GCF_000325575.1 Pteropus alecto | reverse complement strand
GTCTGTGCCACCAAACCTGCGTGGGGCGGACAGCGCTCTCGGGCAGGAGACCAGGAGCCTCGTCAGCCCGGGAACCGGGCGGCGGCTCCCGCAAGCTGCAGCCTCCGATCCTGACCCCAGCAGTCTGAGGGCCGGCGTGCCACCGAGTTTGAAGGCCACCCTGCCCATCACCCCGCGGGCCCAGGGCTGGGGACCGGGCCATGCCTCAGCCCTTCGTCCACACACGGGGTGATGACAATGGCACCCGCAGGGGACAGCCAAGCAGGCTGTGACGTCGCCAAGACTGTCCTCCCCGTGCACTGTGACTTGGGACGCTCCCCGGTGACGGAGCGTCTGGATCTGGCGGCTCAGGTGTTCCCCAGGTTCGTGTCATCCTCGAGGATGGGGTC
>NW_006479387.1:0-389 GCF_000325575.1 Pteropus alecto | reverse complement strand
TCAGGCATTAGATTCTCATAGGAGCACTGATCCCTCGTGCTGAAAAGGTTGGGGACCGCTGGACTAAGGGACGAAAGGCAGGAACACCCCAGTTCTAGGTTTTTTTCCTTGGCTACAAAGTTTAGGATGCCAATTAGAGCTTGTAAGCCAGATTATCTAGGTGTATACACCTATTTCTGCTCCTTCCCCTCCACTCTTCTGTAGGACATTCCAGATCTCCCCCACCGGGCTAAGGCTCTAAGAGGAAGCGTCTTCTCACACTATCAAGCCAGCTGGGGACAGCCCCTTCTGAGGGGAGCACAGAGGGCAGCAGTGGTCAGCAGGAGGCTGTGAGGCAAGGAGGAACTCAGCCACAAAGACAAGTCTCATGACTATGGGCTAATATCTAT
>NW_006479386.1:0-389 GCF_000325575.1 Pteropus alecto | reverse complement strand
TCCTCAGCGTCTCCAAAGCGAGCTCTGTTGACTGGCGGTGCGGACAGTTGCACATCAGTCCAAAGCCAGCGGCCACGATGGATCAGAAGGTCAGAGTCTTTGGCTCTAGCTCACTGTCCATGATGCTCTCGGGTCAGGCTCGAGCATGGTCTGTTTGTGGTGTTCAGCTTATATGGCCTCTACGGGGAGGAATTGTTTTTGCTAATCGGCTCCTGCACTCGTGACTTATCGACTGCAGTTGAGGCTGAGCGACGTTTCTGTGGTTTGGGGTGTTCCGGTCACACCCCAGGGGCATTCCCATCATGCGACTTGGTTGTTTGCCAATTGACAATACTCTCATGGATCTCAATGCCATCCATTTTGTAAAGTCCAAAAAGTCCTCAATTTTT
>NW_006479385.1:0-389 GCF_000325575.1 Pteropus alecto | reverse complement strand
TGACACAGGGCTCAGTGACTGTGGGTCCCCACGGCCCTGTCCATGCTTTCTTTTCTTTTCTAGATGCCGCCTTCTCAAGAGGGCTTCCTTGACCTACCCCTCCTAACACCCGCCATCCTCACCATCCATCGCTCCGCCCTGTTCGCTGCCTCGCCGATCCCGGCATGGTCTGTGCTGTCTCGCAGCGCGCTTAGCACCTACCAGGCCCTCAGCAAACACCTGTCGGGGACAATGAACGAAACCCACGAGCGAGAAAACAAGGGAAGGAGAGAGAGCACCTGTAAGGGCCCTTCCTGTCCCTGGAATCTGCGGGTCTCCTGGACCAGGGTCTGGCCATCTGGTCGTGAGATGCTGCGCGAGATGCTGCTTGTCCTTCTGGAGTCCAACCT
>NW_006479384.1:0-389 GCF_000325575.1 Pteropus alecto | reverse complement strand
CCCAGACAGGGAGGTACTTAGCATCCTTCCCTCCTTTTAAAGACTTTTCACTACTCCAAAAGTTTTGTTTCCCGATTTAACTAAATCGACTATGAGTTCTCTTTCAAAGCACTTTCCACACAGAGGCTTCGCCCTACCAATCTGTAGATGTTTTCACAAACTTTCCCCATCTTCTCAAATCGTTTACACCTCGGTATGTTCTACTCCTCCAACTCCAATGGAAGCTCCTGCAATTTGGAGACTGTCTTATTTTTTTGCCTTTACCCCTGCCTCCATGCCTCCTGAATAGAAGTATTCTATAACCAGTCATGGAGTAATCGACACGACCCCATCAACTTCTGTCTTAATCTTTGTAGGCTGGGCACCATGGAAGCATGTGAAAATAAAAA
>NW_006479383.1:0-388 GCF_000325575.1 Pteropus alecto | reverse complement strand
TTAGGTTAGGGTAATGTTTAGTATTAGGTGTATGGTTTAAGGTTTGGGTTAGTGTTAGGCTTTACTGTTAGGCTTACGATTAAGTTTAGGGTTAACGTTAGAGTTAAAGTTAATTTTAGGGTTAGGATTAGGGTCACGTTATGGATAGGGTTAGGGCAAGTGTAAGGGTTAGGATTATTGGTAGGGTTAGCCTTTAGGGTTATGTTTAGGGTTAAGGTTATGATTAGGGGTTAGGGTAAGTGTTAGGGTTAGGGTTAGTGTAAGGTTTTGGTTTAGGCTTAGAGATAGGGTTAGGGTTAAGGTAAGTTTTTGGGTTTGGTTTCTAGTTTCGTTAAGTTTAGGATTGGGGTTACGGTTAGGTTTAGGATTAGGGTTAGGTTTAGGTTTA
>NW_006479382.1:0-388 GCF_000325575.1 Pteropus alecto | reverse complement strand
ATAACCATTGACGATACTTTGCCTATACTTAATATTATCGTTATCCTTTAAGATCTGATGCGCTAGCCAGAATTAAACCCATTATACAAGATTACTTAAATGGAGGCTTATAATTCCATATACAAGTCCCTGTAATTCTCCTATCCTTCCAATTCTCCTACCCAGTAAAGAAACCTAATGAAAAAGGACAGAGATTTGTACAGGATCTCAGGGCTATAAAAAATAGTTACTCCCAGACATTGCGTAGTTCCAAATCCACATACTCTATTATCAGCCATTCCTGTGGACTGCCAGTATTTCTCAGTAATAAAATTACATTGTGTCTTTTTCCACATTTCTGTAGAAAAACACACTCAATATCTCTTTGCCTTCACCTGGGAAGATCACC
>NW_006479381.1:0-388 GCF_000325575.1 Pteropus alecto | reverse complement strand
GTCTTTCATTCAACACATTTCTATTGTGTATCATGCATTGCTTTAGGGGCTGACCATTCAAGTGTGAATTCCTCCATCACTACATCATAAAGGAACTCACAGTCTAAAAAGAGTCAAAGGCATCGCTACTACAAAATGTCTTTGCTGAGAATTGCCAAATAAAATACAGGATACCTAGTTAAATTTGAATTTTGGATAAACAATGAATAATTTTTAGTATAAAATAATTCTAACGCACTGAATTTAATGAATAAACTTAAGGAATATATTTTTAGTATAATAAATAATTTTTAGTACAAATTAATTTTTAGTGCACTCTCAAGCAATATTTGGGTCATATTTATATTTTTTAGAAAATTTATTTTTATCTGAAGCTCAAATTTAATTG
>NW_006479380.1:0-388 GCF_000325575.1 Pteropus alecto | reverse complement strand
TAGATACTGTGGTGGACCCAAAAGAAATGTTCTGCGCACATGTGCAATTCTGTTTTAAGGCAGGACTGCAGGCAGAACCAACTTTGGTGCTTACAGTCCCTCCCCCAGACGACTCCTGGTATTGTTACCTCAGTCTGTGTCCTAGATTGTGTCTTTCCCCATAGTAAAGTTCCTTTAATAGTGAAGACAGAAGCCCATTGTTTCTCTAAGTCTACAGCACAAATCAAAGGAGGCTGTGCAAATATTTGCTCAGTGCATTGAAACTGAATTGAAGATGGGCTCCTGCTCCCTAGCTGCGCTGCTCTCTGTCTAGGCGAGGATTGCTCGTGTCAAATGGCAGCAAATGCTGCCTAGCAGAATATGCACAATTTGGGTGAGCCCAGGGCTG
>NW_006479379.1:0-388 GCF_000325575.1 Pteropus alecto | reverse complement strand
TTTTTTGTTTCTCAAGCACAAAACAGGGGACTCCACTCCTTTCCTCAAAAGGAAGATTCAGCTGTCAAATTTCTAGTTGTCCCTAAGACTTATTTTGTTTGTCCTTTACCACGTTCAGCTGAGCAGCTGTTTCCATGTAGATTGCCTCTCCCAGCCTGCTCTGTGGACCTATGTTACCTGCCTGATCTCTGCAGGTATTGATTTCGAGCCAGGGCTCATGTGATGGTCTGTTGAACGATGACCTTTGAGCAGGGCTAGCCTAACAACTTCCTTTCCATCCAGAAATCCAAACAGCTGGCCACTTGCCCCTTGGTTGGGGTCTGGGTTGTAGAGTCAACCCAGTGGGATGCCATGGATTTCACTGGGACAGAGAAAAGAGAAGGAAAGT
>NW_006479378.1:0-388 GCF_000325575.1 Pteropus alecto | reverse complement strand
CTCCCGTCCGCCCCCCCCCCCACGCACCCCGCAGATACCTCAGTTACGTTCTCCCCTGAGGTTTCATTCCTGTGCAAACACTTCTTCGGCGTAGTACGCGTGAAAACGAGAGGATTCGGACAGCGACGGCCACGTCACAGAAGCTTTCTGCTTTAAGTAACCACCCTTTCGAAATTCGTTTAGTACAAATACAATAATACGGTCTCACTTTCAAGATTCCATATAGTTCAGAATTGCATAAATTGTAAAGTGAAAGTTCTTGTTACCCACCTCATGCGGACCTAACTCCAGTACCAGCCACAGATGACGGGTGGTCGAGGTGTCCTTCCCGGAATTCTCTGCATATGCACATGTGCAACCACATGTGCAACCGCGTGCGCGCACATAC
>NW_006479377.1:0-388 GCF_000325575.1 Pteropus alecto | reverse complement strand
GAGACCTTGCCTTACGCATTTGGAAAGAATTCTACAAACAAACGGCATTGCCATCCTAATCTCCTTGGTTCCCGAGTTCGAACAGAGAGGAACATCCATATTTCTTCAGCAAACGTAACTGAAAAGGACAGGCCAGAACTTGCTAAAGAGAACCTATTTCTCCTCTACATCCAAGGCCTTTAGAACACATATGTAAAATGATTTATAGGTGGAAAATGTGTTATAAGCTTTTAGCTCAAGGGTAAATAGCCTCATCAATAACCTGAAATGAATGCGATCCTTTTAAACACATGGGAAGGTTGAAAGAGAAAAAGAAAAATTATTTTTGTTTTACATGTCAGTACCTCGATTTTATTGCTGAGGCACTTTTTCATCTTTTCGGAGAGGT
>NW_006479376.1:0-388 GCF_000325575.1 Pteropus alecto | reverse complement strand
GCCATGCTGATGCAGCCAAGCCCGAAGATGTGTATAAATTTGAAGACCGTATCCTTCTGCCTTATTTCACAGGTTGGGGTATGTGCACATGAGTGGCATAGCCAGGCTTCTGGGGATATCTGGTCCCTCAGTGCTCACAGAAGCTACATCCAAACTTCTGCAGTTGCCCAGTGCTGTTTCTGGGAAGTCAGCCAAGCTTCCTCACTAGCTGAGGGACTAGCTCAGCCCTGGCCTCTAAGCCCCTGGGATTCAAACCCATACCTCAGTAAAACACCAAATACCCACAGCTCAGCCCTGTGGAGCGGGGGGTCATTCTCCATAAATAGTCCAAATATGACTTAAATCACCCAATGCTCAAAGTCTAGGACAGACTGATTTTGTAAAAGGA
>NW_006479375.1:0-388 GCF_000325575.1 Pteropus alecto | reverse complement strand
ACAGCGAATTAGCTCTAGAGGAGGCAGAGAAGCCAGGCTTCTGTCTCTCCTGCTCGCCCTCCCCTGGGGCAGGATGGCTCTGCAGACTCACGATCACGGGGCAGCAGAGTGCTCCGCATCTCCGAGCCTGCAGCCCACATCGCTTTCGCGTTAATGTATCCTTATGACAAGGTGGCTGGTGCTAAATAAGGGCCCCGGAAGAACATAAAGCAGCCTTCCCCTGGTCCACACCCGCTGGACGGGCTAATCCGTTTTGGCGGACAGCTCCCCTCTGCTCAGGCACCCGAAAACCTTCCCTTTTGTCATTAACTCATTCATTAATCACCGTAACCAGCAGCGACAACGTGACGTTCTTTTCCAGGGAAAGAAAGCCGGGTAGGGGGACCGC
>NW_006479374.1:0-388 GCF_000325575.1 Pteropus alecto | reverse complement strand
AATGGGGAGCACGGCATGGGGAATGCGGTCGGCGGTAATGTAATGGCGAGGTGGAGAGCCAGAGGGGAGAAAAAGTAATTGGGAGATCATTTTATAAACTACATAAACGTCTAATCGATGTACTGTGTATCTGAAACTAATAATAAAATTAAATTTTAAAAGAAAAAGCAAGCTGTTTTCTCTTCCTCCTTTACTGCAGGTGTCACCACATGCGTCCAGACTGAGGGGCGGAGCCGGGAGGCGCTTTGACTTCAAGTCAAGTTTAAAGTTAGATTTGGACGTGGCAGGAAGGATTCAAGCAACTAAGTAAACACAGGTCGTATTACAAAAACCTGACAATGGAAGTCACGAGAATAGGGCTGTCTATACTGTGTCTGGTAGCAGAGGG
>NW_006479373.1:0-388 GCF_000325575.1 Pteropus alecto | reverse complement strand
TTGAGCGTGTGTCATTGAGTTTCCTCCCTTGAGCTCTGTGGAGCATGGCAGGCCTCTGGATAAAATCTTTGGTCCATTCAAGTTCATTTTAGCGTTTATTTTTAGTTGTTGTTAAAAATGGGAATACCGGCAATATAGAAGAGCAAAAAACACCTCTGAATAGAAGAGAACGGGAGAAACCTCACTGGCTCTGAGTTCTAGTAATCATTCGTTGGGCCGTAGAAATTCCGAGGACATGCCCACCATGGTAGGACTGCTGATTGGAGCGGCAATGGATATATCTTGATAACAACCAGTGTGTGGTTTCCAGGGTAATGAGAGCTTCCTTTTGGTGTGGGATAGGAATCGGGCAGGATGTTGTCCTTGAAGCCATGCTTCGTGCAATGTC
>NW_006479372.1:0-388 GCF_000325575.1 Pteropus alecto | reverse complement strand
GTCCCTGCCCTCAGGGTGCTCCCGTTCTAGTTGTGAGGAGACACATAATTAATAAACAATAGCTTAGGTGGCAGGAAATGGGATGGAGCAAAATAAGGAGGCGAAGGGGCTTCAGAGCGATGTGTTGGGAGCTAGTGAGGTCATCAGAGAAGGGCTCCCTGAGATAACACTGACCACACTTGGATGGAGGGAGGGAGCAAGCCATGGGGACATGCAGGGAAGAGTTGACATCTTGCTGTGTGCCGCCATCTGGAGCAGGGTTTGGCACGCTGCAGCCCACGGACCCAGCGGAACCTGCCACCTGTCGCATTCTTCCAAGTTGCAACGTGCGCATTTCTTCGGTGTTGCCTGTGGTTGCTCTCCTGCTAAAACAGCAGAGCGGAGGCAA
>NW_006479371.1:0-388 GCF_000325575.1 Pteropus alecto | reverse complement strand
CATGCACAAGCACACGCACACCCGTCATCATGGACCAGGAGACTCAGTATTGTTATGATATCGTCCCCCAAAATTATTGACTTATAGATTTAGCATTATCAGAATCCCAAACATTTGTTTGGTTGTTCGTTTTTCAGAAACTTACAAGCTGACCCTGAAATTCGCGTCGCTGTGCAAGGGGCCCAGAATCAGCCAAACGATCTTGAAAAAGGAGAACGAATTTGAGGGACTCCAGCTTCTCGAAAGCGAAACTTCCCACGCGAGCGGCGGCGATCACGCAGTGCAGCAGTGGCGTCAGCCTGGAGCCTCTGGGCGGCCGCCGTGGACGCGGAGACATACGGTCGATTCTGCGTGCTGACCACGCGCTCTGCCACCGCGCCGAACTTGT
>NW_006479370.1:0-388 GCF_000325575.1 Pteropus alecto | reverse complement strand
ATACTTGGTTCTGAGTGTTTCTGTGAGGTGTTTTGGGATGAGTTTAACATTTAATTGGTTGGCTGAATAACACATATTGCTCTCACTAATGTAGATGGGCCCCAACTGTCCTGAATAGAACCAAAGGACCCCTGCAACCCCCACATAAAAGAAAATTCCTCCTGTCTGACTGCCTTGAGCTGGGACGTTGGTTTTTTTTCTGCCTCAGACTCTAAATGAAACATCAGCTCTTACTTAGTCTTGAACCTGCCCACTTTCAGACTGAAACTACACTATCAACTCTTCTGAGTCCCCAGCTCGCCAATTACAGATCTTGGGACTTGTAAGCCTACATAATCGCAAAGAAGAATCTTTATAATAAATCTTTTTATATATGTAAATATATATA
>NW_006479369.1:0-388 GCF_000325575.1 Pteropus alecto | reverse complement strand
TTTTTTTTTTTAATTCCAGCAAACACACTTTTATTTTTCAAGGACTACATTCTGTTCTGTTTGCTATCTTTTTTACCAACCTTTCCTCCTTTCAAAATCATCTGAATATGCTAGTTTGAGATTTTTGGAAGTTACCTTTTATTCTCTAAATTATACCTATTTCTTCTGGAGTAAATGTCTGTTTGTTCATCTTAGGTCTTTTAGTTTGTACTATTATTTTTCCTCAAATGTCTTCTGCCAAATCTTGGCCATCTAAACATTGCTGATACTAAATAATATTGTTAACATAATTAATGTAAATAATAAAATTGGATCATTATTGGAAGCTGATCTGAATTACCATTGATTATGAACTGCTCTTAACCATTGGGTACTGTTTTTGAAGAGG
>NW_006479368.1:0-388 GCF_000325575.1 Pteropus alecto | reverse complement strand
GTATCTTCTCGTAGGAATATATTAATTTCGAGCTGCTTGGAAGACAGTCAAGTAGATACTTTAATATTTGGGTATATTCACTTAGATGTGAGTGCATAAGTCAGTGCTGGTTTTGAAATGTAGGATTCAACAGCATAAGAATGGTATATAAAGCCATGGGACTAGATAGACTAACTTAGAGAAATATATATGGAGAAAAGAGAAGAGGGGCTGGATAAAAAGACACTGCTGTTGGAACTGGCTATGTGGAAGTTCTTGGTGACTTTGGTGCATTTCAGTAGAATGGTAAAGACAAGCTCAATTGTTCTTTCACTATGCATTAAATTTTAATGTATAACATGACTTTTGAATACCATATTAGAGGATAATATTAAGGGCTTGTTTTTTT
>NW_006479367.1:0-388 GCF_000325575.1 Pteropus alecto | reverse complement strand
GCCCCTCGCAGCGGGCGGTGCTGGCCACGCCCTCATGCTGCTGTCTCTGGTTTCTTCCTGTCACAGCCGTTTCTCTGTCCCCATGAGGAGTACGTGGTTAGATCTGGGGCGTCTCCAGGGCCACGACCGTAACTGTGCCCCAGGCCCGTTGGCCGGGTAGAGTGCCGGTCAGGGGCCCAGCCGGTGCGGTGGGCGTCTTGGGGCCGTAATCCTGCCTGCCACAGTATGGGTGTCACGTGCGTCCCACACACCGGTACCCACGCCCGCAGCCCTGCTCTGCGTAAACGGAGGCGCGGCCTGTGTGTGCGGAGCCCTCCTTCCCTTAGTGACACGTCGCACCGTCCCCCGAGTTCCGCGAGCCGCTGGCCCCCGTCCATCCCCTCCTCCG
>NW_006479366.1:0-388 GCF_000325575.1 Pteropus alecto | reverse complement strand
AATAATAATAACAATAATAATAACAACAATAATAACAATAATAACAACAACAACACTAATAATAACAATAATAATAATGGGATATTTTCAATTAAGAAAATAGACTTAAGTGAGAGAGAATAAGTGGGGAAACCTATTGTTGGCTAAATCCAATAGCCCATTTTCAGGCCCATTTTTCATGAACTGTCAACAGCTTTTAACACAGCTAATCACTCCCTCTCTGTGAAAACTTTCTTCATTTGGCTTCGAGGAGATCATGTCCTCATGGTTGTCCTCCTTCTTCACTATCTGTTCTTTCTCCTTTGCTGAATCCTTCATATCCCCAACCTTTAAATGTTGGCAGGACTCAGGGCTCAGTCCTCAGACTCTGACTCTGTCTACGCTCACT
>NW_006479365.1:0-388 GCF_000325575.1 Pteropus alecto | reverse complement strand
ATCTTTTTAATGTGTTGTATTCCATTTGCTAATATTTTGTTTAGGATTTTGCATTGTGTTCATAAGAGATATTGGTCTATTTTGTTTTTGAATTACCTTTACAAGGTTTTGGTATTGGGGTAAGTTTAGCCTCATTAAGTGAATTAGGAAGAATTCCTCTTCAATATTTTAGAAAAGTTTGAGAACTGACATTAAAGCCGTCTGGTCCTGGACTTTTAGGAAGGTTTTCTATGGTCATTTCAATTTCCATACCGTTGATCAACATATTTAGATTTCTCAGTTCTTCATGATTTAGTATAGGAAGGCTGTTTATTTGTCGGAATTTGTTCATTTTTTCTATGGTATTAAATTTGGTGGAGTATACTTTTTCATAGTATTCTTATATGAT
>NW_006479364.1:0-387 GCF_000325575.1 Pteropus alecto | reverse complement strand
TACCCCCAGGTGAGCAAAGCAGGCTATAAGATGGGACACAACATGTTTAGTAGCCTCGCCTGTTTGGGCAGTAGCAAACAGGTAGCCACTAAAGGTATCTATAGTTACATGGAGGTATTTCAACGTACCAAAGGAAGGGTAATGGGTCACATCCATTTGCCACAGTTCTCCAGGAATTAGGCCCCTGGGATTAACCCCAAGATGTGGTTCCGGAAGGAAGGTGACACAAGTTTTACAACCTTTTACAATGTCTCTGGCCTGTTCCCTAGTAATTTTAAACATGTGTCTCAGGGTATTAGCATTGAGGTGATGTAGAGTATGGGCTTTCTTTGCTTCAGCCAGGGGATCTGTAAATGAAATGGCCACTAGGCGAGTAGCCTGGTCCAC
>NW_006479363.1:0-388 GCF_000325575.1 Pteropus alecto | reverse complement strand
CATGTAGAAATAAAAGAACACCTGAGAGTATAAAAATAGATACTATTATGTCTTATAAAAAACATAGTAATTGAATTAATATATAGTTAATCAAGGATGCCCGACATAAGATCAGTATTTAATAAAAATAATTCTGATCTACATCAAAATAACCAATCTGGAAATGAAATAAAAAGTAAAAATTTTATTCTCAGGAATAACAGAAACTGTAAGCTACACAGAAATAAATTGTACAAACGCTGTATAAACCTTTTAGAAATAAAATGACAAACTCTATTAAAATAGATAAAGGGACATTAATAAATTGAAGCATAAATCACAATGAAATGGAAGGCTCAATTTTATAAAGATGTCAGTTCTCCATGAATTGGTAAATTCAATGAAACTG
>NW_006479362.1:0-388 GCF_000325575.1 Pteropus alecto | reverse complement strand
CATTTTCTCGCCAGGGAGTGGGATAGCGTAAAGAAGTTGAGATGGGGCCGGTTTGTTTTTCTCATAAATTCTTTTGTACTATTTGATGTGTAACTTTCTGCACGTATTACTCGGGTAGAAATGAAAATTTAATTTAAAAAAGAAAGACGAATCACTCTTTTACCATGAAGGGTTCCGTCTGCAAAGGTTACGATCGGTGTGATCCTATTTCTATGTCACGCGCCGTGAACGAGGGAAATTGAAGAGGTTGTTTCTCAGGGGAACGTCCTGCTTGCTCACAGAGGAGGCGAGTGGCTAGCCGCCTTCTCCGCCAGAGAGTGCCGAGAGTAGAGTATTTATTTCTTTTCTGGGCATAATATCGAATAGATTTCGATTGAACATCTGGATC
>NW_006479361.1:0-388 GCF_000325575.1 Pteropus alecto | reverse complement strand
TTTTAGCTTTTATGTTTAGGTCTTTGATTCATTTTGAGTTAATCCCTGTATCTGGTGTACGGGTCCATTTTCATACTTTTGCATGTGGATATCATCCAGTTTTCCCAGCACCATTTGCTGAAAGTATGTTCTTTCCCCAATGAATAGCCTTGGCATCCTGTTGAAAATCATTTGACCATATATGTTAGGGTTTGTTCTGGGCTCTATCTTCTGTATAGATGTTTATTTTTATGTCAGCACCATAGTGCTTTGGTTGTTATTGCTGTTTTATAGTAAATTTTGAAATCAGGAGGTATGAGTCATCCTACTTTGTTCTTTTGAAGAATATTTTGGCTCTTCGGGATCCCTTGAAATTTCATATGAATTTTAGGATTTTTTTCTATTTCTG
>NW_006479360.1:0-388 GCF_000325575.1 Pteropus alecto | reverse complement strand
TCTGTCAAAAAGATGTCTAGCTGTATATCATTCTTTAATCTGTTTCTGAAATTAAGCAACCACCATAGGGTGAGATAATGTTCCGGATGACTATGATTAATCTATGAATGTTTAAAACAACAAACAAATAAATGAGTGAACTAATGAGCCAGTTACCTGTTGATCTAAATAACTAACAAAATAACAAACTAATTCAGTTGTTAACATCAACTATGTGTTAGGTATTGAGGTGGGTTTTGATGTAATTATGGTAAGTGTACGGGAACTGACAAGGTCTATCTTTTCAATCTTTCTCTTCCATTAATTCCCAAGGTATTCTTTTAGTATCTCTGCTACTTAATAGATTCTCCACTATTAGATGAGTGAGTAAAGAATTTAAGTGTACAAA
>NW_006479359.1:0-388 GCF_000325575.1 Pteropus alecto | reverse complement strand
ATGAAGCCCAAAGTCAGCAGAAGGAAATAATAAAACATAGAGTAGAATTAAATAAAATTGAGAACAAAGACAATAGAAAAATTAATGCAGAAAGAGATGATTCTTGAAAAGATCGATAAAGTTAGCGAACTCCTGGTTAGACTTACTAAGTAGGAAAGAGAAAAGACACAAATAAAATCAGAAATCAAAGAGAAGTTACGAAAGATATCACAGAGATACAAACGTTTTTACAAGAATACTATGAAAGACTATATGACAACAAATTCAATAAAGTAGAAGAAATAGAAGAGTTCTTAGAAAAGTACAACCTTTCTAGACTAAACTACAAAGAACTGAAAAACCTAAATAGATCCATCAACAGTAAAGAAATTGAAATAATCATCAAAAA
>NW_006479358.1:0-388 GCF_000325575.1 Pteropus alecto | reverse complement strand
GAGTGGACGCGCCACCACCCTCCCCGCCCCCCACACCCCACCCCCTTGTCACTCGGCGCATCGATGCCACAGAGACGTGGCCCCTGCTCGCTGCCGTGGTGAGGGCGGGAACGCTCAGGCCGGGTGAGCGTGGAGCCGCCAGCCGGCTCCCAGGGGCTGAGAGGGACGCCCTGGCTGTGGCATTTGCCGTGTAAACACGGCCACCGCGGGCGATTGCGACCTGCCGACGTGACGTCACGGAGCACAGCGCCCGAAGATGCACAGCGGCCACTGTCTAGCACTTCAGTCCACGGGTGCCAGCGACCTAGTGACCTCAAGACCACAGGCGAAGGTGCAGGGGGAGGCGACGTGCGTCCTCACCGCCATGGCCGCGAGGCAGGCTCCAGCA
>NW_006479357.1:0-388 GCF_000325575.1 Pteropus alecto | reverse complement strand
GTACTGGAGGCCTCCGTGTCTCAGGGCATCCTCGGAGTTGGCAAAAGCTGGTTTCAGTCAGGGTCAGAGTCTCCACACCCAGAAATCTTCTCTGCTGTGGCCCTTAGTCATGGAATATCCAATTCTGATGACCCTTCTTCCGCAGCCTCACGTGGCCCGTGATGGCAGCCAGGCACCACGTACATCCTGATGATCAGCAGTGTGCTGCAGTGCTAGCGTCCTTACTTCTGCTTTAGTCCAAGGAGAGTAAATTCTCACTGGTTCCTCCTGTCCCGAGACTGGTTTTTCTCCAAAGAGAGTGACCAGATTTCTGGTTCTTCTAGTCTATCCTGTCTGGCTTTCTATTCTTATTTTCCCCTAAGTCTGTTGGGGCTGGGGGTGGTGGCTG
>NW_006479356.1:0-388 GCF_000325575.1 Pteropus alecto | reverse complement strand
TTGTCTAACCAAGGATCTGAGATGTGAAGCAAAGCCTGAGTCCAGCCTCGACCCCACGACGCTTGTCTGGGAAGATTCCTTGCCCAGCTCCCCGATCTGGGTCCTGCTCCCCCTACCCTACACCTGCCGCTGGAGGCAACTCAGGGCTCTGCTGTCACTGCCCTCCAGATGCTCCCACCGGTCACTTCTGCTACGACCTGCTGTGCGCACAGAGCTCCCCCCACAGCCTGACAGAGCCTTGCCAGACCTGGCTGCAGCCGGCCTCTCAGTGCACCCCAGACCCAGTCCCGCCTGGTCCTGGCTCCTTCCCGCCTCCACACGCTCACGCTCGTACACACACACTCATCCACACGATCACACTCATCAGCACATATGTGTGCACATGCAC
>NW_006479355.1:0-388 GCF_000325575.1 Pteropus alecto | reverse complement strand
TGGGCAGTTGGTCTCAGAATATGATTACAGTCCACAGACTTGAATGAGGGCACTGCTGGAGGCCTGGCAGCCGATTTCGTTATGTCTGCCCACCTGGGCTTAGGTGGCGGTGGAGATGCAGATGGAGATACAGACGCAGACAGTCTGGATGGAGGTAGAGAAGCAGGTGTAGGTGTGGGCGTCAGTGTAGGTGTGGGCGTAGGTGTGGGCGTAGTCGTAGGCGTAGACTTGGGCACAGGCGTAGGCGTAGCTGTGGCCGTAGGCACAGCCATGGACGTAGGTGCGGGCGTGGGCGTGGGTGTAAACAGGACAAGGAGACTGCTCCAGTCCTGGGTGTTGGGTGCTTCGTTCCATGGCGTGATCCCACTAAACCCTGCGAGGCTCTGGG
>NW_006479354.1:0-388 GCF_000325575.1 Pteropus alecto | reverse complement strand
TTGAGGGTGATTGGAGCTGAGTCTTTATATAATGAACCATGGGATCTCAGTTGCACAATAGTGAAATATGGAGACAAGAGCAGTGAAAAATTAGTGATAAAGTGCCATTTTTCTTAGATTTGTGAATAAGAAGCAGTTGAAGGGTGGCTATTATAGTAGATGAGTTAGAACAAAAAGAAACATGAAGAATGCCAACCATGGTACATTTCTGAATGTCTTTGAGAGAAACTTTGATGAACAGTTGAAAGTGGAAGTTAGATGGAGATGGGAAGACTGTTCAGGGTTAACAGGAGGAGTCAACTCCTCCTTTGTGGCCTCTAATGTTGTTCAGGAGTGAGGTGGTCTCGCTTAGAGTATGTGGTACATGAGTGTTCTTCCTCTTGGTCTG
>NW_006479353.1:0-388 GCF_000325575.1 Pteropus alecto | reverse complement strand
AAAAACAATCAAAACAACTTCTACTTAGGTAATAACTTCATTTAGCTACCTTTATCCTCTATGATTTAAAATGTTGTGTCCTGTTGCAAGGTCCTGTTACAGAATTTCAGAGATGGCAGGACTGAGACAGGAAACCAGGTCTCCAGACTACAAGTCTAATCCCCCTTCCACCACACAACAGGCCTGTCACCTTCCTCACTGCTTAAGTCAGACAGGTCCAGTTCAAAATCTGCCATGTACTAGCTACATGACCCTAGACAACTAATTCCAGAGCCTCCATTTCTTCACCTATAAAACAAGATAACAGCACCTCTCATACAGATGACCTGTGAGAAGCACAGGCCTGGCCCACATACCATAAATGCCCATTACATGTTTACTAGTATGT
>NW_006479352.1:0-388 GCF_000325575.1 Pteropus alecto | reverse complement strand
ATCGCTAATGACTGTCCCAGTGGGGTCGTGTTATGTTCATAACCCGTATTGTAAGAGAATGTTCCGAAAGACCCAAACTGTATGTCAGCGCCCAGATATCAAAGCCGTGGCTCCCTTGTCGTGGCCTATGACAATGTGGTGGGCTAGCCCCAGACCGAGCCAACAGGAAGGAGCTTTTGGGGTAGCGGGGAGCATGGCCGAGCACCCAGGGCTTGTCCGCGGCCAGACCTGGCTGCATCCTGGCCATCTCACTTAACGCCTTGTGGGAACTTGGGCAAATCGCTTCGTGCATCTAACGCTCGGTCACCTGCTCTCTAAATAAGGATGCTAATAACAGCACCTGCCGCACAGTTTTGTTACACAGATTAGATGAAACAGTATATTTAAG
>NW_006479351.1:0-388 GCF_000325575.1 Pteropus alecto | reverse complement strand
TTATTGATGATTCATTTTATTACTATATAGTTGAATTGTTTGTTTTTATTGTACAGACATAATTTAAATGGGAAGAAAAGCATTGTGTTTACACAGCTAATTTCACAGTGTATTAAGGGAATCCGTTGGTCTCTTACTCATTAGCAAGTAACAAGACCCTAGAGAATCTGAAAGAGACAACTGGCTTGTAGTTCCAAGGGAATGAGACTATAAGCATCTTCCAGGGTCCTGTGGGAAGAAGTGGCTGCTCTCCTTTGGAGACACCTTTGAAAAAGTTCTGACAGTTCAGGTGAGTGAAAGATTCTGTTAATTAAGTAAACGACAAACTTCCCACAGGACATTTGAAATGAGGCTCTGCAGCCCTGCTGTCACTAACATGTGATGTTTT
>NW_006479350.1:0-388 GCF_000325575.1 Pteropus alecto | reverse complement strand
GGAAGAGAGACATGGAGAAACCTCAGCCTTTATGAATGAATGAATACTGCTGTGTCCCCAAGGGGAGCAGCCTGTGGTTTTATATGCTGCTGAGAATCCACAGGAACACCATGGCAACTCTGGCTGGATCAACAACTGAACTCAGCAGGTAGAGCATTGCCCTCAGTATCTGACATGTTTATCATTTCCCACTATATGAATCTAGACACTTGGAGAAATAAAACACCCATACTTAAAACAAAAGTTTCCCAGCATTTTGCTGGGGTCTTTCAAGCATGATCTCATTTACACCTCTTGACACATCGATGAGGTAGGTAACATTATCATACCAGCTCCACAGATGAATAAATGGAGAATAAAACTAGTGAAATAACTTGCTGAGGGCCAC
>NW_006479349.1:0-388 GCF_000325575.1 Pteropus alecto | reverse complement strand
TTCCCCGCGGGGCTCCCGGCTCCTTTTCCAGGGAGGAGCCTGGGGCTCTGAGCAGCTTATTCATTTGCTTCTGCTCCAGCATCGAGGCTCCCAGGACACAGAGGGCTCAGCCGAGAGCCTTGCAGTCACCCCGTGTCCTCACCTCCCTTGGGGAGCCCCCTGCTTGGCCTTTGGGGGAGAGCGTCCCCCAAAATTGGGGTTGCATTGGACACAGGCAAGCCAGTGTCCTTGGTCACGCCGGGGAGCGAGGCTGCCTCCTCCAGCCGGGTTTCCAGGCCACATCGGGGCTGGGGACACTCGCGACCCGTCCTGCCCAGGCCCCGTCAAAGCCCGCGCTCTCCTTGGCCTGCTCCGTCTGTCTCTGGCCCTGGAAGGAAGCCGGTCGGGG
>NW_006479348.1:0-388 GCF_000325575.1 Pteropus alecto | reverse complement strand
CATTTCGATGGACTTCCCTTCCACCTCCATTCCCATCAGAAAACTGACGGTGTTGGGATATCTGTGGAGAAGGGATCATTGCGAGAGAACGTGGAGCCATCCTGCTGCTATCTTCTTAGTATGTGCTCAATAAATTTATATTGAAGTAAGATGGAAAATTGTGGCTTCACTTTCAGAATACTATGTGATTTCATACTGAGCTGGAAAATCAAAGTGACATCTATGAACTTTTAACTTAGCTGCGCCTGTGCTGGTGAACATTTCAGAGCAAATAACATTAAATTTATTATAAAATGTTATACTTTACCAAAACTAAGAATGCTGATTTCTTTTGGCCACTTTCTCTGTTTCAATTTTATCATATTTAATAAAATAATGTCACTGATAA
>NW_006479347.1:0-387 GCF_000325575.1 Pteropus alecto | reverse complement strand
AGAGCGAGAAGGGAGGTGGTAATTAAGCTACAGAGATTAATCAAATTGATGAAACTGTGGGTATATAAAAAAATAATTTATTAATTGTCCGATACATATATTAGTATGTACCATAATGTGCAATCGACAATAGGCAATCGGTAGCATTGGAGGAGGAAGTACGATAGGTTAGATGGATATTACTTAAATATGTTTACATTTGATGACATTCTTAAGAAGAAGAATATTTTTCAACGCCGTATAAGATGGAATAAAATCAAACTGGAAGGATAACATTTGGAGATGAAAGTGTACTGAGAGCAAAATAAAGCACCTTCAGAAAAGCAAGAGAAATCAATAATCCCAAAAGGATGAAAGAAAGCTTTGGGGAAGGTAGTATTGTCTTAT
>NW_006479346.1:0-388 GCF_000325575.1 Pteropus alecto | reverse complement strand
GATGGAAACAAGGAGCAAACAGCAAGGAAAACTGCTTGGGATCTAGATTAACAAGCCATATGACTAGGGAGAGAACTAAGAAATCACTCTGCAACAGCAGAGGGTAGGACGGGGCAAGGACGCGAGGTTGCTTGGTGCCCAGCAGCTGAGCAGGACGGAGGCTGTGGCAGCAGCTGCAAATGCCTCTTAAAGGAGCCAAGACCACGAGTGGACTTTCACGGTCCACGGACCTCCTTACTCTGAGCACCAGCGCCCAGTTGGCTGCACAGGGGGCACCAGGGACTTACAGGGGTACATTGAGTTGTCGGAGTGAGAGCCAGAGGCAAGGCTCTCTCCCAGACAAAAGTGCCCAAGGTATCCCTTGTTTCTCTGTTGAGCCCTCCCCCTT
>NW_006479345.1:0-387 GCF_000325575.1 Pteropus alecto | reverse complement strand
GAAAGCAGAGGATAAGTAGGTGCTAGCTACCAGAATCAGCAAATGAACAGTACATACAGATATGGATTACGATATGTAGCATTTGACTTATAGTCTCCATTATCATATATGTAGTATATACATTTTATACTATGCACATACATACATATATACCTGTATATTATTGTGTATGTATTATACTATTTTGTATATTCTTGAACTAATTTGATGAGACACTGTTTCAAAATTCTGTATTTTAGAATGCCAGTGTTTTGCAGTCAGTTGCAGAGAGAGACATAGGACAGTTCATGGATCAACATGAATCAATAAGAAAGAAGCTACCACATGCTAAGCCCCCACTCAGTGGAAGGTACCCTGCTAAGTGCTTTTAAATGTTCTACTTTGTTT
>NW_006479344.1:0-388 GCF_000325575.1 Pteropus alecto | reverse complement strand
CAGGTCACCATTATTTTCCTTATGATTTTGACTGTTGTCGTCACTGTCATTCCCAAAGTCAGATTTAGGCTGAGGGAGGGTCTAGACAGAGCTTCAGACCCAGGCAAAGGTTATCTGCTTGGGAGCCAGTCAGGCTTTATGGGGAAGGCTGTGTCTGAGCCGGGCCCTGGGGCATACTGGACAGGAAACAAAATCCCACTGCTGAGAGCAGAGGGCCCCAGCGGTCAGAAAAAGCCCTGCTTTGGGCTTGGCAGCCAGGGACCAGGCACAGCCAGGGTCTGAAGAAGACGCTGACGTGACCTGATGTGGGTCTAGCTCCTGGTGCGGCAGACCACAATCTCATCTGCTACTCAGAGCAGCCATGAAGCCAGTGCCATGATCCCAAGGC
>NW_006479343.1:0-387 GCF_000325575.1 Pteropus alecto | reverse complement strand
GTCTCTACCTGACCTTTGACTGAGTCTTGTTCTCAGCCAGGGATGTGTCCTGGGTCTGGGTTGTTCCCATCTCTCCTCCAAGAACAGGTGTTCAACCTGACACATGTTCCTGCCCTGCCCCCATGATAGATAGTGGTCTTAGCAGGCTGTCCCCCACAGGCAGTGGTTTTCTACCAGTTTACTCTGATGCCGTTTTCTGATGTTTGCACAACAGTTGGCTCAAAAGAGGGGACGTGGACACGTGCAATTAGTGGATGCTGATTTTCTCCCAGAGACTGCCACCTAGCTGAGTGGGAAAGGGTATGGATTCTTCCCAATCCTGGAGAAACCAGCAAGAGTGTAGGTATCCCCTTCAGTCTTTGCACCCTGGCAAATTTACACTCTGAC
>NW_006479342.1:0-387 GCF_000325575.1 Pteropus alecto | reverse complement strand
TTTTTTTCTACAAGTCTATTATTCTAAAGAAGTTGTGCAGAAACACGCACTCTGGTTTTCCAGCTGGGGCTATTTTCTGCCCATCGTCCAGTTCTGGGAAGCAGCACATGTGCCCGGGACTCCGTCCCCAGAGAGAATGAGCCTGGAAAATATTCCAGTGCCAGAGGGAGGGACGCTTCTGGGGGCGTTGAACTGTCTTGAAAAAAAGTGTGGGAAGAAAGAGTGGGATAAAAGAACTCACTCAGACTTAGAAGAGGTAGGTAGTGCGGGCGAACGCTCGGGCAGTGTCCCACGCTCACTGTGTGGATCCAGAAAGTGCTAAATGAATAACGATCGGCCGGTCTCCAATTGTGCCTTTTCACGATCCTCTGCCTCATTCAGCCCTCA
>NW_006479341.1:0-387 GCF_000325575.1 Pteropus alecto | reverse complement strand
TTTGGGGGAGTCAAAAGTTATATGCAGATTTTTGATTGCGAAGGGGGTCGTTGGTACCCTTAATTCCTGTACTATTCAAATGTCAACTGTAACTCTTCAAGTACATATATATAAAATGTCACGAAAACTGCAAGAGTCATGCACTGCATGTCGTTTCGGTCAGTGATAGACTGTATATACAATAAGCTTATAATGGAGCTAAAAAATTCCTATTGCCTAGTGATGTTATAGCCATCCTAATGCATTACACAAATACCACCTTACAATTTCCAACAGTATTCAGTATAGGTTTGTAGCCCAGGAGCTAATATAGGAACAGAATTTGTCACCCTAGAAAATGTCTATACGGCATAAGGATTATTTTAAGCTGGTTAATTTTAAGAAACA
>NW_006479340.1:0-387 GCF_000325575.1 Pteropus alecto | reverse complement strand
TCTTGACTTATTTACCTGTCTATGATTTCATTTGAAGAGGATTCTATGGCCCGGAACAGCTTGTGATTCACTTTGTTCCAGTTCTGTTACTCTTCACATGTGGGGCTACAACTAGGCCTCAGATCACTGTCACCAAGAGCAAAGATGTGACTAGAGAATGCGCTTTAGTTCTTTTCAATAGAAGCTCACTAGTGAGACCTCATGAGTGAATTCCTATTCATAAGAGACAACCCATTCTCACTCCTAGAAAAACGACTTGAGACCACATTGGTAATAAAAATGAACAAAACATTTCATACTTGCTCGATGCCAAGTGCTATTCTAAATTGTGTGTTGCCCAATCCATGCTGCTTGTAAAAACCTGCAGTTCTTTTTCCTTTTTTTTTT
>NW_006479339.1:0-387 GCF_000325575.1 Pteropus alecto | reverse complement strand
GGCATCTATGACTGCTTCAGAGGCACAATCTGCTATCAATACTTCTTCTGAAACTATGTCAGTTGTCAGAGGGTCAGTGATGATTTCTGCTTCTACTACACTATCATGAATAACATGTTCAACGTGTCCAATGTCAGACACATGTATAGATTCACTTGTCAAGACGTATTCTGGCACAGACATTGAGGCTGAAGTAATGTCGGAAGCTAAAACATCATCTGGGACTGTGCAACGTGCTAAAGAAACTTCTTCAGTTATATCTGAATAAAGGACTTGCTCAGGAATGATGACATTTTCAGATATATCTGTTTCTTCTAAGATATCTGAGCACTGAACATCCTCAATAACAACATCCTCAATAACATCTTGGATTACAACTGAGTCTGG
>NW_006479338.1:0-387 GCF_000325575.1 Pteropus alecto | reverse complement strand
TTATGTCTACACCACCCTCTGAGAAAGCAGTGTTTTTTCTTCAGTTTCTCACCACACTTGAAACTTAAAACACTTTCGATCTTGCTAATCCGGTGGTTGAACGATGGCTCATTTCTTAAATCGTGCATTTCCCTAACGCACGAGATCGGGGAACTAAACTGTTCGTGTATTTCTTGTTTTCCATCACCTCACGGGCAAGTAGGCTGAACTTCGTGACTGCGGGGGAGAATGTACCGGGAAGCGATCGCGACGTCTTGGCCGCGAACTGCAGGAGGCGCCGCCCCGCGGGCTCGTTCGCGCTCGCTCTGGCGTGTGGCAGCCACGCGGGGCTGCGTTTTCCGTCCCGGCCGGGCCTCGTCGGTCCCCTAACACGTCTGGCTGCTTTTC
>NW_006479337.1:0-387 GCF_000325575.1 Pteropus alecto | reverse complement strand
CCACCACCAAGTATGCAGCTTATTCTTCCAGATATTACACAATTAAATACTTATAGATCACTTAGGAAGGAATATTTCTCTATGCTAAGTATTTACTCGTATTAATCATGTTAGCCTCACAAAATACTATATGTTGGCTTTGTTAAAATTTGAATGACAATAAAGAGAATTGAGGACAAAGGCCAACATGAATTTCTCAGGTCCGTGTGACTTCTATGTAAAATTTGAACCCAGGTCATCAGACATCAGCACCAATGGTCTCACCTACTAGGCTCTGATACTTTCAGTATGGTCTCATCTAAATAGAGGTTTGTATGACATAATCAATCTGGTAGGTGTTTTAAGTGCACATTAAACTCCATGATCTTCCTGAATCCCAGCTTTGAC
>NW_006479336.1:0-384 GCF_000325575.1 Pteropus alecto | reverse complement strand
GACAGGCCAAAGCTTTCTGCGGCTTTGAGACCTGATGAGGACGTGACAGACGCTCATCAAATCGGCCCAAGGAAGTGTGTCTGTGTGAAAGAGACGAGACGCACGTGTTTGGCACCGCGAGCACGGGACAACAGCGTCTCGGAGGGCGGCTCGGATAAGCAGGTGACCTGGGACCGCAGAGCGACTGTCCGACCCCCGGCCAAGCTGCCGCACCTCCCGTGGCGAGCTGGCCGCCGGCTGCAGAGCTTCGGCTCACTCATCTCCGGGACGGAGGGGGCCGCCCCACGAGTTAACCCTCTCCGTTTGTGGCCGGTCGTGGTTAGGAAAGAATCTGCTCACTGAGCCCAAACCCGGAGCGAGGGGCCAGGGCGGGCAGAACGCGGG
>NW_006479335.1:0-387 GCF_000325575.1 Pteropus alecto | reverse complement strand
AAATACTTTAAATGAATAAAAATGAAAACATAATAAGCCCAAACTCATGAGACACAGTGAAAGCAGTGCCAAGAAGAGAATTCACGGCTATAAACACTTCAAATAAAAAATGGAAGATCTGAAATCAAGAACCTAACTTTACAACTGAAAGAATTAGAAAAAGAAGAAATAACTCCAAAACAGTAGAGGAAAGTAAATAATAAAGATGAGAGCAGATATAAAAAAATTGAGAAGAGAAAAATAGAGGAAATCAATAAAACTAAAAGTAGGTTTTTCGAAAAGATCAACTAAATTGACGAAACTGTAGCAAGAAGGACTAAGAAAAAGAGAAGACTCAAATTACTAAAGTAACAAATAATAGTAAAAAGTAAAGTAAAAAATAATTCT
>NW_006479334.1:0-387 GCF_000325575.1 Pteropus alecto | reverse complement strand
TTCTCATAGGAACACTGGTCACTGGTGCCAAAAAGGTTGGGGACCGCTGGTCTAAGATAACTTCCAACCAATAGTTTTGCTCATTATATCATCCTCAGCACCAATCATCAGAGTGATTGTGTGCGTGATAAAATATGCATAAAAATTTACCCTAACCATTTCCAAGTGTACAATTCAGTGGCACTGAGTACATTCATATTGTTGTACCGTCATCACCATCATCCTTCTCCAGAGCTCTTTTCATCTTCTCCATATGAAACTCTACCATTAAACAGTTAACACCCCATTCCCCAACCTCTAGCAACCACCGTTCTATTTTGTTTCAATGATTTTGACTACTCCAGTACCTCACATAAGTGGAACCATACAGTATTTGTCTTTTTGTGA
>NW_006479333.1:0-387 GCF_000325575.1 Pteropus alecto | reverse complement strand
AGTTCTCAAACTCGCTATCGCAGTTTAAGTTCCCTGAGAAGCAGACTCTGAAAAGATTAGCATGCAGAAAGCTTATTAGGAAGTGCACTTGGGATCAATACCCATGAAAGAGTATAAAAGGAAGCAGAACTGGGTAGAGGGAGAAGTTGGACTATGCTGCAGTCTCAGTGGAGGTCTCAGTTGACCTTACAGGGAGTTCTAATCTCAGGGTTGGCTGAATTAGGGGTGGGGGCCAACCTTCACACCCCATGCTGATCAGCCACTGGAATGAGACATGACCTTGATCAAGGCAGCTTTCTTCAGTCCACGTAATACATACTGGGGACTGACAGTTGAGGGCAACTGTCAGCAGTGCTCCTAGCATTTAGGTGAATAAGTCCTTCATTC
>NW_006479332.1:0-387 GCF_000325575.1 Pteropus alecto | reverse complement strand
GGTTATTCTTACTGTAAAATTTAGGGTTAGAGTTAGCGTTAGGATTAGGGTAATAGATTAGAGTTAGGATTATTGTTAGGGTTAGTGTTAGGGTTAGGTTTATGTTAAGGTTAGGTGTAGGGATAGTGTTTAGCGTTAGGGTTAGGGTTAGTGTTTAAGTTTAGGGTTAAGGTTAGCGTTAGGGTTAGGGTTGGTGTTACGCTTAGGGTTACATTTACCGTTTTTTTAAGAATAGGTTAGGGTTAGGGTTATATTTAGGTTTAGGGTTAGGTTTAGGTTTTAGGGTTGGGGTTGGTGTTAGGCTTAGGGTTAGGAATAGGGTTAGGATTAGGGCTATGTTTAGCATTATGGATTGGGTTAGGGTTACAGTTATGTTTAGGGTTAGGG
>NW_006479331.1:0-387 GCF_000325575.1 Pteropus alecto | reverse complement strand
AAAAAAACCCTTTTTAGTTTTAGAGGTTGAACAGAAAGATGAATAAATTAAGGGATGAAACAATGTGAATATTTGGGGAACAAATGTTCTGAAGCAAAACTCTAAGAAGGGAATATAGTTGGAAATGTTGGTGAGAGAGCTAGGGGCCAGCTCATTTGTAGGCCACTATAAGGACTTGATTTGAAACTAAGAGAATTCATCAAAGAGTTTCCATTAAGGTCACAATACCAGACATCAAAACTGCAGCCCAATTAAAAAGGAATACTTTGTAAGAATTAAGTCAAAGTACATATTTGATCCACAGAGCTTGTTGGTAGTATCACCTTCATCATTAACCTATCCATTCGTATCAATTCACAATACTGCAGTATTGTATCGATCTTTGCT
>NW_006479330.1:0-387 GCF_000325575.1 Pteropus alecto | reverse complement strand
CAGAGTTATCACGTAAAAGACCTTTTTTTAAGACCACTACCTTTCCTCGCAGCACCTTGCCAGACACTCTAAGAAGGTCATCTATATCCACACAGGCTAGATATGTAAATGAGCGATAGAAATTTAGTTTTAGTTCAGTGATGAAAGATTAGGTACAAGATAGATAAACCACAGGGCACAGCCTCAAGATTCAAGTTTCTTTGAGTTTAGTTTAATGCATTGATGAGGTTTTTAGAGGTAGTTTCTCTGCTGGGTTTGCAGACTAGCTGGCTGACTTTTCACCCCAGGCACAGTTCCCCCTCCTTTTTCTCAGTATTCAGGTGTAACCTCTTAGTTTCTGGCTTAGAATGCCTCCAATCCACTTTGGGCTTTTTTTTTTTTTTTTTT
>NW_006479329.1:0-387 GCF_000325575.1 Pteropus alecto | reverse complement strand
GTAAGGACCCAGGTCCCAGGAACAGCCTGTCCACTCTAGGACAGAATGGGAGTCTGATCAACTTCCAAGGTCACCTGAGTACTCTACATTTGTTAAAGGAAACCGTAACCTCTCAGGTACATAGGGCAGAGGGTGGAGTGCATTTGGTGTGTGTTTGCGTGTGCTTGAGACGTGGTCTCACTACGAAGCGCGAGTTGAGCCCCTATCTACAGTTCCATGGCGAACCTCATACGGCTTAGGGTAGTGTCATGGATCTCTCTGATGGGTCTACTCCAGTGATCCGAGTCGGGAGTTTATACTGAGCCACCAATTGCTATGAGGTACCTAAAAGATGCCTGTGAGGGAAGTGGCCAGAGATGGGCGAAGCAAATCTCTGAGTGAGTGTAT
>NW_006479328.1:0-387 GCF_000325575.1 Pteropus alecto | reverse complement strand
GGACTTTTAAGATTTACTCTCTTAGCAATTTTCAAGTATGCAATAAAATTTTATTAACTATAGTTACCATGCTATACATTAATTACATCCCCAGGACTTATTTATTTTAGAACTAGAAGTCTTTGTCTTTTGACCCCTTTTACCCATTTTTCCCTCCCCCGCCTCTGCCAACAACCAATCTGTTCTCTGTAACTATGTTTGGTTTTGAGTTTCTGTTTTTCTGTTTTTTGGTTTTTTTTTTTAGATTCCACATGCAAGTAAGGTCATATGGTATTAGTCTTTCTCTGACTTATTTCACTTAGTCTAATACCCTCAAGTTCCATCCATGTTGACGCAAACGGCAAGATTTCATTTTTTTTAATGGCTGGATAATGTTCCATTGTGTGT
>NW_006479327.1:0-387 GCF_000325575.1 Pteropus alecto | reverse complement strand
GTTCATGCTCTTCTCAGAGAGGTCAGTGTAGTGACTCCCAGTTGCCAAGGCCCTGCCTCAATTAGGGTGACGAAAACATGCCAGCTTAAGAGCTCCCTGGACGAATCTGAGGCCTCATGTGTAACCTCGTGGGGGTCACCTCCTCCTTCTGCCCGGTCTCACCTCCTCACCTCTTCCTGATTTCCTGCCCACGCAATGCAACATCTCAGCTTCTGCTTCCGGCGTGGTGAGTCTAAGAGGTCAGCTGTTGCCAAGATGGTCAGCAGGACAGAGGAAGCCACTATACACCCACAGTGCTCTGGTTCTCACCTAAGTCCCCAGTGTCCACTTCAACGTCCCCAGAGAGATTTGGTTGTTCCTTGTATTTTTACAGAATGAAAAAGGGAC
>NW_006479326.1:0-387 GCF_000325575.1 Pteropus alecto | reverse complement strand
GTCTATTATATTTCAATAAAGCTGGGAAAAAAGAAAAAAAAGAAGTTTTGGTTCTATGTTTATTACGGACATTGTTGTAACTTTCTTGCAATGTTTCTATCTGGTTTTGGTATCAGGGTAATACTGTCTTCATGAAATGAGGTCAGAGTATCCTTCCTTTTATATTCCCTTGAAGTATTTGTGTAGAGCTGCTATTATTTACTCCTGAAATATTTGGTAGTATTCTCCACACTGAGGACAGTTCTCTTGTTATGGAGGTTTAAGTTGTCAGATTTATAGGCATAAAGTTGTTTGTATTAGTTCATTATAATCCTTTATGTGTCTCCGGAATATATACTGATGTCCTCTTTTTTGTTATTGATATTGTTAATTTGTAACTTTTTTTTT
>NW_006479325.1:0-387 GCF_000325575.1 Pteropus alecto | reverse complement strand
TTTTTTTTTTTTTTCTGAGGACTGCAAGGATGAATCTGTTCCAGGCTTCAACTCTAGTTTCTAGAGGTTTTCTAGCAATCTTGGGTATTCCTTGGCTTGCAGAAGCATTTCTACCATCATTTTCATGTTCATATAGTGTTCTCTCTGTGTGTGTCTGTGTGTATGTGTGTGTCTATGTTTGTGTCTGTGTCTCTGTCCACATTTCCCCTTTTAATAAAGACACCAGTCATATTAGATTAGGGGCTTTTTCTACTTTAGTATGACCTCATGGTAACTAATTATAACTACAATAACCCTATAACATCACATTCCAAATAAGGTCATATTCTGAAGTACTAGGAGTTAGGACCTCAATATATGAATTTAGGGTGACACAATTCAATCCAT
>NW_006479324.1:0-387 GCF_000325575.1 Pteropus alecto | reverse complement strand
GAATATTTTTGTTCATGTCTTACGATATTGCCTTTGACTTACGTATTTTCTTGAAGAATTTATTATTTCAGTCTTTCTTTTTTATCTGGCCAAGAAGTTCATGACACTGTATTACTCAGGATTCTTTTTGTAAGAGACCAAAAATAAAATCAGACTAGCTTCGGAGAAAGTGGGACTTACTGGGAGCATGCTGAGGTATCTTATAGAACCAACTGTGGGAAGGTAGCTGTGCACCGGAACAATTTTAATGAGGAACCTGGGTTCCCCCAAGACTCCGGCCATCGTCTTTACCGTCACTCAGAGGAGAAAGAAGAAAGAGGAAAGGAAAGGAAAAGATAGTACAGATGTTATAGTGTTTATGTCAGAAAATGAAATTACTTCTCTCTC
>NW_006479323.1:0-387 GCF_000325575.1 Pteropus alecto | reverse complement strand
TTTACTGGCTACATTTTGCCAAGTGATATTTCAAACTTTCTTTAAAATATCTTAAAACTCTTAACCTCCCACATGAGGTAAGACCATGTAAACCTCAATGTTTACCTATAGAACAAAGAGCTAAAATAATTTTATTTGCTTGGTGTTCACCTGTACAATGACTATGCACAGCGGAAGCACCAAATTCCACTCTCCTCTTATGTAAATGACAATAATGTAGTAATAGTAGCAGGCACAGTGGTCCTGTGCCCGGCACACAGGAGTGAGAATATTCATCCTCCTGTCGAGGAATGAATTTCAATAATTAGGGATTTCTCAAAATGTCTTCCATCTTTGTAAAAATCACTATGTCTAATTGGCCTTGTCAAAATGTCCAGGTCAATATCT
>NW_006479322.1:0-387 GCF_000325575.1 Pteropus alecto | reverse complement strand
TTTCACATGTAAGTGATACCATGCAGTATTTGTCTCTCTCTCTCTCTGGCTTATTTCACTTAGCGTAATGGCCTTCAGTTTCATTCATGTTGTTGCAAATGGCAAGATTTTCGTTTTCACAGTTGAATAATCCGTATCTTGGTTATTGTGAACAATGCTGCAGTGAACATGGGGTGCACAGATATATCTCTTCAAAATAGTGATTTCTTTTCTTTTGTATATCAACTCGAAATTGGAATTGCTGGATGACATGGTAGTTTTATTTTTAACTTTCTGAGGGAACAGCACACTTTTCCATAGTGGCTGTACCATTTATATTCCCACCAATAGTGCAAAAGGATTTGCTTTTCTCCACATCCTCACTGGTACTTGTTATTACTTGTCTTT
>NW_006479321.1:0-387 GCF_000325575.1 Pteropus alecto | reverse complement strand
AAGAAGAACAGGGAGAAGGGATATCTCAGCTGGGATTGATTTCCTCTGCAGGTGGCGGTAATCAACAGTATATTCAAATAGGCCTTTACTTTTATCACTAACGTTACATCTGAACGTGGGTGGTTTGCTAACATTGGTTCAACTGGAAAAAAAAATATCATTAAAGACGAGGCTCTTCCACTGTTTCTATTCTGCTACCTTTGAATTTTTCATCCTAATGCTGGTTGCCTCCCGGGCACAAGATGGCTGTTGCAGACCCGGACATTATGCCTGCCTTCAGGACAGAAAGATAGGGAAATGGGCTGAACCAGTGATCTTCCTCTTACTTCTGTCCCTTTTATATAGAAGCAAAATCTGCCCCAGAAGGACCCTGGCTTATTTCCACTT
>NW_006479320.1:0-387 GCF_000325575.1 Pteropus alecto | reverse complement strand
CTGTTACCCCACCAGCTGACAGCCAGCTATCTGGCAGATATTTCAGTGAGTCCATATGTTTAGGTTATCTTCTGCTACAAACAAACAATCCTAAAACTTAGTAACATTACAAGAAAACAAACAAAAGAAAATATTTATCTCACACATGCCTTTGTGTTGTTTGGGTTCAAATGGGCTCTTCTGTTCCATATGATGTTGACAGTCTTTTGGGAGCTCTGCTAAGTGGAACACTCTAGATGGCTAACTTATAAAAAAAATGTCTGAGGGTCGGGTGCCTCTGTAGGGAGGGCTGAGATGCTGGAACAGATGGGTATTTCTCTGCTTTCTTCTTGTCTCCCCTCTCCTTCCCTCTTTTCCATCCTCTCTCTTTCCTTCCTCCCTCCCTCC
>NW_006479319.1:0-387 GCF_000325575.1 Pteropus alecto | reverse complement strand
CGCTTCCTAGCAGGCAAGGACCCCGTTTTTGTTCATTATTTTAGGCCAGTACCATGACATTGGGTACACAGCGGGTCTTCAATAACTTTTGTTTAATGAATGGTGACCACGGCTTAAACAGCACAGGAATTATCTGTTCCACTCACCCATCTGTGCCTTTTAAAGTGATAAATCTTTGACTACTTTCTCAATTTCATCTAAAGTTGCTGGTCTGTATAGACTTTCTACCTTCGAGGTCATTAGGTCTTTTTTATAAACCATCCACAGCTCCTCAAATTTACTGCCATCCAACTGTACGTGGCATGTTACTTGTGAAACCTTCATGCTTGCAATTACACACATCCCTTTTGTAAACAGTCTCATTCCTTCTTCTTCAGATTCGCAACA
>NW_006479318.1:0-387 GCF_000325575.1 Pteropus alecto | reverse complement strand
TGATTCTCCGTGTAATAGTCACTCACCCCTTGGGGCCAGTCTCGTCACCTCGCCAGTTTCTTCTTTGACCGCGACAACAGGACGCGTCTGAGACGGGCAGCACTTTCTTGTCGTGCCTGGTTCCTTTCATTTCCCTTCCGAGCTCGGCTTGAGCTGATACCTTTTGGTTGTTCTGTGTAGTCATTTTCACTGGGACGGCCCGGGGTCCTCGTCTCTTGGGGATTGTCAGAGACTGCGTCCTAGGGCCGCTCAGGACCCCCGGACGGTGATCTTGCAGTTGAGACTGTATCACGCCCGCGAGCACGTTGGTCCCAGAGCCGACCATGGGTAAGCTGTCCCCTGTGGGCTTTATCTGGGTGTGTCTGGTAGAGAATTTAGCAAAAAATT
>NW_006479317.1:0-387 GCF_000325575.1 Pteropus alecto | reverse complement strand
CACATGGGCGCGTGCACGTGTGTGCATGTGTATTTGTGCATGTGCGCGCGCGTGCACATGCGTGCACACCAGCCAGGAAGAACCAGCCCCCCTCCTCACACATCCACAGGCCGAGCAGTTTCCCCGCGTGCCCGGTGTCCAGACCCCTGACGTAACTACTGACAGGGGCAGCTGGGCCCCGCCGACTCTCCGGTCTCCTGTCATGAGCCACGTGACTGCTCCCTGCTTGGACACCCCATCTTCCAGTGCCAGGTCTGGGGGCCGAGAAGACAAAAGGCAGGATTTGAGAAAAAAATAGCCGGATTTAAAAAATAAATAAATAACCTGCCAAAGAGCTAAAAAAAAAAAAAAATGACAGCTGTAGAGATTTAGTTTAGTTTTTTTTTT
>NW_006479316.1:0-387 GCF_000325575.1 Pteropus alecto | reverse complement strand
CTTCCATGCAGGGACAGGAGCCTTGGACTGGGCAGTCCTGCAGCCCTGACCCGTCACCCAGGTAGAGGAACCCCCTCTTGTACCCCAGGTGGCTGTTTCCTGGGAGGCCCCGTGGTCTTACGGGCCAGCCCCTGGGGACACGGCCTCCAGCTGAGGCTTGTGTGCAGTTGCTACCAGACGCTTCCTTTCCAAACACTGGATGCTAAAAGCAGTCGTTAAAATTTTCAACTTCATTCTGAGTTCAAAAAACTTCATTGAATGAAGTGACCACTGGTGGGAATCAGGTAAACCTTCCATTCAACTCAGCTTTTAATACCAGCTTGTCATTTCTCAATGTCGTTAGGAGAGAAACCTCGGGTTTTTGTTACAATGGGAAATTAAGAGGAA
>NW_006479315.1:0-387 GCF_000325575.1 Pteropus alecto | reverse complement strand
CACCACTACGTGTTCACAGGTGTGGACACAGCTACTGGTCTAGAGTTTGCATGGCCGGTGGCAACTGCTGATCAGCGCAATACTGTGACCTTGCAGCGACTTATGGCTGGCCTTTATTAATCTCTAGTGACAGAGGCACTCATTTTACTGGACAGTAGGTGTAGACCTGGGCCCGCACCAATGATGCGCAGTGGCAGTTATATGTTCCCTATCACTCACAGGCAGCTGGAATGGTAGAGCAGTTAAACGTCTTGTTGAAGGACAAACTGTGTGCCTTGGGCCGGGGATAGCACCATTGGTACACTAACCTCCCATAAGCTATGCGCCTTCTGAATGAGCAGCCCTGGTGAACGGGGTTGTCTCCCCTTGACAGGGTTGTAGCAGGCT
>NW_006479314.1:0-389 GCF_000325575.1 Pteropus alecto | reverse complement strand
TGACCAGGCCCTGACCAGGCCCTGACCAGGCCCGTGGGGCCAAACGCTGCCCCCGCCGAGGCCAGCGCTACGGTCAGTGCCGGCTGGAGGTGGCCCAACGCCTGGGATTAAGCCAGCTGGCTTTGGGGGAGCCGGGAGCCACGGTCAGGACGGTGGGCGTAGGGAGGCGGCAGAGTCGAGCCAATGCTGGGGCTACCAGGGGGCTGTGCAGGGCTGATGCGGGCGCTGGGCCCGGACGGGGGAGTGACGGCAGGTGGTGGCAGTGCAGACGCCCTCAGGAAGGCGTGGCGTGGACCGATGTTAGGGTGCAGGAGAACGCGGAGCGCAGTGGCGGGGCAGACACCTGTGATGGGGAGCAGTCCAGCTTGAAAGCCTGCAGGCTCAGAGGC
>NW_006479313.1:0-387 GCF_000325575.1 Pteropus alecto | reverse complement strand
GATTATCTGCTCTGGGTGCTACTCATCATCCTTCTAGTTCCCTATTTGGAGTTCTCTTTTACCTGTTGTAAGGGTTATAAGGCTGGGTAACTGAGCTGTTCCCCTGTTTTTAGAAGTAAAAGAAAAAAGGATGGCTTTATCATGCCAATTATATAGCTCCCTTCCCAGTTTCTGGGGAGGCGAATGTAGGCCTTGTTTCTACAAATCCAGTAAGGCCCACATGGGGTGATCCAGTCTCAGACCCCTTCTAGGATAAGATGACCTCAGTGTCTTTTCAGGCAGACCCAGGAACCCCCTAGTTAATTTTCCTACCTAATTCTTTTCTAAGAGCCATGAACCCTCTCATTGTTAGTATGGACATTGAGGGATGGGAGGTCTCTTCCGTAT
>NW_006479312.1:0-387 GCF_000325575.1 Pteropus alecto | reverse complement strand
CACCTGGCACTCACATGCTCACATGCATATAAATGCACACATGTACGTGATACACCCCCACACTCATACAGTGCACATACACGCGTGCTGTTGGCACACTCGGGCAACATGGCGCCTTCTGCCACCTGAGCCCGGCCACATCTGGGGTCCTCCGTGGTTTGTGGGATGCGGCTCGGCACCCCCAGCCCGCCTGCTGGCCGCTGAGTGCCCTTCCCTCCAGCCTGCAACTGCCACGGCCACGCGCACGACTGCTACTATGACCCCGAGGTGGACCGGCGTGGCGCCAGCCAGAACAGCGACAACGTCTACCAGGGCGGGGGCGTGTGCGTCGACTGCCAGGTGGGCTGGGTGCTGCCGGGGCGGGGCCGGGGCGGGGCCAGGGCCTCG
>NW_006479311.1:0-387 GCF_000325575.1 Pteropus alecto | reverse complement strand
GGGAAGCTGTGCCCTGCCACCTTTAATCTCGGGAACAGCCAGGGAGGCTGGCAGGGTTGTTATCACTTCCACATGGAGGACCGGGAAGGGGAGGGGACGGTTCCAGGTCATAGCCCGGCTTGAACCAGGGGAGCCGAGAGCTATTTCCAGCACATCCCACTGTCCCACCGGGTTCAGAATATTGCTGTAAAGATAGCAGCTCTCCTGGGTGTAGAAACAGGAAATGGATGGGGGCAGTCCCACGCTCCTGTGGGAGAAACTCTGACGCAGGAACAGGGGTTGAGGTGCAGCCTCTGACCAGGGGAGGGGTTCCACCTTCCTCTCCTCTGTGGCTACCGGCTGCCTAGTTCTATGTTGTTTTTTGTTTTTGTTTTTGTTTTTGTTTTA
>NW_006479310.1:0-387 GCF_000325575.1 Pteropus alecto | reverse complement strand
TCTGTCTATCAATTAGAACAGTCAAGTAGTTCTTTTTAAGTGTAGTGTGCCTCTTCATGGGTCACACTTTTCATCTCACATTTAGAAATCTGCTTAGATGAGAGTTCAGTTATAGATTTAGAAGCAAAGAGGGATGATCAAGTGGGTCCAAAATTATAAAAGAATAAGCAAAATATAAGTGCAGGCAGAAATCTAGAGGAAAAAAGGTGACTTTTATTTGGAAATTTGAAGCTTATTTTCTCAGGCTCACAAGTTGTAGTGTAAGAGATGATGCTCAGACCTTGTTCCTGTAAAGAGTCTAATAGGAGACACTCCTGTCTCTCCAAATCTGGACAACCAAACATGCACATCCTTAGAGTAGGTGTAAAGCAAAAACAAAAACAAAAA
>NW_006479309.1:0-387 GCF_000325575.1 Pteropus alecto | reverse complement strand
CAGGTCTGGCTGGCTTCTCTCCTTGCTGTATACTGGGCTCAGACCTGCCGCATAGGTTGCTAAGCCAGTGCTCATGGAAACTCCACAGCAGCACTAGCCAGTCTAAGCCTGGACCACATCAGCTGCTTGAACCCTTTCTTGACCTAAACAAGGCTGCCATGCCAACACTCATGCTAGCCAGTCTCAGCCTCATTAAGTCCTACCATCGACTGCCTTCTGCAGCACAGGGCCTGCATGCAGTAGGCCTGCAGAAAGCACTGCTGGGTGCATCATTGCTGAGTTTTCATGTGGTGAGGGTAGCCTGATTCAGTGCACACCCAGAAGCTGAGAACCTTTTTCAAGGAAAAGAAAGCTTTCTAAGCTCTAAGCTCACCTCCTCCTCTTTCC
>NW_006479308.1:0-387 GCF_000325575.1 Pteropus alecto | reverse complement strand
GCTGTATGGGGTACGGTTCTACATTATGTAAGAACGCGTATTATTGTACATTCTTTTTACCAACACCCATCCACATTTAAACTTCGCATCTTTCTGGAAGCGTTCAAATTTTAAAAAGCAAAGTAAAACAAAGTTGATTTTGGAAACGTTTTGAGAATTTTGGCCTTCCTCTCATGATCACTTGATTGCCTGGCCCACTGGTGGACTGGCTGGAAGGCTGGGAAGTCGTCCTCCGGGAGGGCAGGGAGGGACCAGCCCGCTGTGGCAGCATTTGTAGCCTGACCGTTACAGGCCCGAGATGTGCAGTGTCCTTGCCTGTTAGGCTGCCATAACAAAATACCAAATGCCACCCACTAGGTGGCTTAAACCACAGAAATTTATTTCCTC
>NW_006479307.1:0-386 GCF_000325575.1 Pteropus alecto | reverse complement strand
GTTCTGTACTCTTTTCCAGAGTTAAAATTGTTTGATAAAGTTTACCTGATCTGGACGTTCGTGTAGCCTCCATTCCTACTTCTTTGTTAGAAACAAAGTCTGTCACTTCAGCCTTACGCTAAATGGGTTTTGAAACAAGATGGATAAAAAATAATGTATATTTCATACATGACATACTTAAGAATTCAAGATAAAAACATATAAAAGTTATTACCTTCAACCGAGGATATAGGTTGAGAGAATCTAAAAAGCAAAGGGACATATACTCAATTATTTGTAAATATATAAACCAACTATACATTCAACTAGAGCCAGTATGGAGCTGAAACCTCACGTTTGGCTTTGGAAATGACGTATAATGACTTAGAATAGATTGCTGTTTTCTT
>NW_006479306.1:0-387 GCF_000325575.1 Pteropus alecto | reverse complement strand
CTTACATGTTTATGAATGAGCTTGGAAATACTTTCACGATCATACCCAAAAATCTGATTTTTAGAAAAATTATCTGCATTCAGTATCCAGTACTAACTAACACGTGAAGTAGGGGCAGCGACGTTCAACGCGATTCTCGGCAACTCGGACGGGGTGAAACAGAAACATTCACTCTGCCAGACCGCTGCTCACGGCGGACGGAGCGCAGGTCCCTGTACTTGGAGTGACACTGTTGTGACCAACGCAGGTCGCCGAAGGGGTTTCACAGGCACCTCCGGTCCCATCTGGACACAGCCCGCCACGCGGGGGGCGCTGTGCAGTGCCAGTTCTCTCGCCGCGAGAGGCGATCCTGGCCCTTCCCAACCGAGTCAGGCCCGGGGCGGGGGG
>NW_006479305.1:0-387 GCF_000325575.1 Pteropus alecto | reverse complement strand
TTTAGACTTTAAGGCTCAAGAATAATACTCTTTGGCTCTGTACTTTGTTCCCTGGACCCACTGAGGCAGCAGCCCTGCCTCACCATGACCCTGGGTGGCAGGAGCCAGGCCCATTGTAACCAAGGATGTGGTCTCACCCGCTGGAACCAAGGAGTAGACAGCTGTGTGCCCTGGGCCCGTGGTGGCAGTGGCAGCCCTGACGATCTCTGAACGGCCTTCGGAGTCATTCGTCCCTCTTCTTGAAGGATAACACATGTTTGCAGAGTCAAGTTCTTTGCCACTTTTTAACAAGGATCTCCTTCCCCTGGTTTCCAGTAACATGTTTCTTACTTTCATCTGAGACCTCATCAGCTTCACCGTTTCCCACCAACGATATTTATTGGTAGT
>NW_006479304.1:0-387 GCF_000325575.1 Pteropus alecto | reverse complement strand
TTGAGATGAGCCACTGGGTTCAGCTTGGTGTTGGCCGTCCGGGGGAGATTGGGCTGGGGAGTTGGCATGGAGAGGGTCCCCGCTGGTTTGCCGGGCCCGAGGGTTCTCCGGGGTGAGGGCACTTCAAGCCCCTGGGGAAAGGGCAGAACCTTTTGCCAAGGAAGGGGTGAGGGCAACAATCCCTGGGAAAGGTTTCTGGTACTGGAAGGTGCTCAGGCCATAGCCCTGCCCCATCCTCCACTTTGCCCAGCTCCAGGCCTTTAGGGCGCACTCCAGCCGCCCATAGTTTTGGTCAGGTGCATGAAATTTCTTTTCTGACGTGATCAGCATCCAGTCCCTGAAGGGAACATGGTAACAATTTTGTGTCCTATGTAACAGTGAGAAAGG
>NW_006479303.1:0-387 GCF_000325575.1 Pteropus alecto | reverse complement strand
ATAATACATTTTCATGACTATAAGGAATCTGTTCACTTTGACCTTGGCACCTCAAGCAACCCCTACTGAGTGGCCTGGCGTACCTGGGTTCTAGTTCGGGCGAGGCCACTATTGTGTGACCTTGAGCAAATCATTTCACCTTTCAGACCTCAGTTTGTTTATCTCTAAAATGAAAGGCATAGAGAAAGCGATGCCCAAGTGTAGCATTTAATGATCACAGAATATGTATGTCACATAATTTGGTATCATAATCACCCCAGAACTTGTGATTCCAGGGGCCAAGGCCAGGAGGCTGGTTCCTCCTCTGCAGTATCTCTTCACTTTATCTGCGTCTCTCCATCTCTGTTACCACCATGACTCTAATATTGTCTAATATGCTCAGTGTCA
>NW_006479302.1:0-387 GCF_000325575.1 Pteropus alecto | reverse complement strand
CCTGAGTGGTTGTTACTTCACTGATTTCTCCTGTTTCTTTTCTTTCTTTTCCTTCAGGTATTCCCATGGTATGTATTTAAGTTTTCTGTTTAAAGAAGGTTGGCGTAGGGCTTGGATATTGTTATATCTTTTTTTTTTTTGTCTTTGCATTAAATTTTACTGAGATATATATATTTTTAAGCATAGACTATGTTAAGGACAGGATATTGGGGGGGGGCATATTTCAAAATACTCTGTCTGTTTACTCTTTCCAAATTTTGGAGACACAAAATCACCCTGTGACCTAAATTATGTGATATATCTAAAAAGGGAAATTTATTTCAAGTTTTTTACTTTTTTTATTGTAGTGTCGGAAATGACAGCTTCAAAGTTACTTAAATTCCAGAC
>NW_006479301.1:0-386 GCF_000325575.1 Pteropus alecto | reverse complement strand
GCCCTTATCACTTCCATGTTTGCACACTGCACTCTGCCCTAGGAGAAGGAATAGAAGAACACAGATGTTATCTGTTAAATCACTATTTATATGTGAGCACCATGTACTCTCTGAGTGGCTGAGGGACCATTGGTGGGAGGGGAGGTAAGCGAGGGAGGAGGAGTCGTGATTCCTCCTTCGTGAGGTGTTCATAGCTTGGCAAACTGAGGTCCCTCAATCAGGAGAACCTAGCAATGGCTGTCCTTAATCACAGATAGTCTCTCAATTACCAATATGCTTCATTCATATCTCAACATTTATGTAATAAAAGAAATAGTCATGGCCCTGTAAGGTCCTATTCGCCCTTATCATTTCCATGTTTGCACACTGCACCCTGCCCTAGGGGA
>NW_006479300.1:0-387 GCF_000325575.1 Pteropus alecto | reverse complement strand
CCGTCGGACTTCACTTACTAAACCCAAGTTCAAAGACAAAATTATGACGGCTCTCAAGATGGTGGTAGAGGAGCCTTAAACCAAGCAGGGGCTCTTCTGAGTGTGGGGCCCTGGGCGACTGAACAGCTCCTGTGCCCGTGAAGCTGGCCCTGTCCCCGGGGCCTCGGCAGACTTTTGCTGATGAGTGCAAATCTTCCCCAAGGTGATCATATTTGACTTAGGGATGATTTGCCAAATGGAGGACTCACAGGCATAGAAAAGGGGCGAGATAGAAAGGCCTAACTGAGGCAGGAGAAGGCGCTGCAGCGGGGGGCTCGGGGGTCTTGTGCCAGGGAGGGAGGGGCGGCGATGAGGCTGGCCAAGAGAGCTGCAGCCAGGCTGGCAGGG
>NW_006479299.1:0-387 GCF_000325575.1 Pteropus alecto | reverse complement strand
GACTTTTTACCCATTCACCGTCATTGTTATAGTTCAACATTATTTACCGAGGGAAAAGGATTCTTGGGCACATAGGCTTTCTCTAAGCCTCCACTGTGGCATCAAGACACTTCAGACTGCATAATATGACCCTGATTCCAAGGGACAGGGTGCCTAAAATCTCAGACCTTCTGGAACCTGAATTCTAGCTTGAACTCAGTGCTGCCCAAGCTACCACCTCAAACATGGTTAGTTTCAGCCTTGACATGGACCCACTCTATCTGGGTAATTGCTCATCTCTGGTCTCTCGGTGTGTGTCTAGTACTGAGTGTCCTACACTGATTTTCAATTAACATGTTGATAGATGTTAATTGAACATGTCTCCTCCTGCTAGAACATTGTTTTTTT
>NW_006479298.1:0-387 GCF_000325575.1 Pteropus alecto | reverse complement strand
GTGCAGCTGGGACCCCGCACAATCAGAAAGGATGCCAGCAACAGCGCCAGCCGCCCCCCGACTTGCTCGCACGTGTGTGTGTGTCTGTGTGTAAGTCACCCCCAACTGGCATCACTAGGGAGCCGAGAAGTGCCAGATACAGTGGTGGGTTGGGTGTCAGGGGCTCATGGTAGTGACAATTATCCAGCAGGACAGAATTATTTCGATATTTTCTCTGACCGAGCTACACCAGCGGTTACTGACTGTATCCCCACTCTGAAAATATTAGAAATTCATCCCAATAGCTTCAGGGGTCAAGGAGGTAACGTAAGCGAGTGAAATAAGCCACATGGAAGGAAAATCACGCAGCCACACGGACCTTTATTTTTCCGTTTTGATAACAAGGCG
>NW_006479297.1:0-387 GCF_000325575.1 Pteropus alecto | reverse complement strand
TGGAATCCAAAAATCTAAACCTGCAGAAAACAGAGAATAAAGTGGTGGTTACCAATGGATGTGGGGAGGAGGGGATAAGAGTGATGTCGTTTAAGGGTACAAACTTGTAATGAGTAGTCAATAAGCCATAGAGATCTAATGCACGGTCTAATGAATATAGACAATAACATTGTACTATAATCATGTAATGTGATAAATATCACTACATCAGCAATTATAGGAACACGCTATAACCTTAAACTTACACAATATAACATGTCAAATTTTGCTAATTAAAAAAATTCTTCCTCTCCGATAGCTTGAATGCAATAGATTTTTACATAAAGCAATTTCATAGTCTGACTAAAAATAATATAAATAGTGATTTTGCTCAAAGAAAAGAAAAAA
>NW_006479296.1:0-387 GCF_000325575.1 Pteropus alecto | reverse complement strand
ACTTCTGAGTCATATATTGATGATTTAATATCTTCTACAAATACTGACATGGGTTTCACCATCACTAATTTTAGGCATCCTACATAACCTTCTTCCAATCACACATGTCATAGGTCATATATGAAATACAAATCGAGTTCCAGAAACTCAGAGTAAAAGAACATGGGGATGTATAATGCTTGTTAATGTGAAAACTGAATGCTGGCAGAAACTTGCAACATACATCGATATGGTGCATTTATGCCTCAGCATTAGAATTATAGAATTTATGTTTAATAGAATTATAGAATATTATGTAGTTGGCATTGTTATTATGTAGGTTATTATTTATCTTTTCCAAGAAATCACTCTGGCACATAATTTCTACACTATGTTCTTTAATCTGTT
>NW_006479295.1:0-387 GCF_000325575.1 Pteropus alecto | reverse complement strand
TTAGCATGATAATTTCAAGATCCATCCATGTTATCACATAGGCAGAATTTCTTATTCAGAGTGTTTTAAACAGAATTTTCTTTGTTTCCTGGGGAAACCTAGTTTTATTACATTGTTTTCTATACTTATTTTCTATACTTATTCATAAGTATTGAAATCATTAAGGTTCCTTTTAAAGCTCAAAGGATTATTCTTTAGATACTTGAAAAGAAGGCATATCTTCCATTTTCAAAAAAGAATTTGACATGTACTAATCATTTTTACCTTAATGTAAAACTCTGTGTCATTGACTTTATTTATATTATCTGATATGATATAAACAATAGTTTCATGAGATAGGTGTCATGATCCTTATTTATAGATAGATAAATCAAGGCTCACATCAAC
>NW_006479294.1:0-386 GCF_000325575.1 Pteropus alecto | reverse complement strand
GAAACTCACTTCAAAGACTCATCTGAGTGAGGCAGTTCCCAGGTGAGGTCAGGTGGGAGTGGAAGGCTGAGCAGCATGCCAGCGGTGGCCTCCTCCTGCCCACCACGGCTCCATCTCACAGACCTCACGATATGTGTACAGTGAATAGCATGGGGAGGATCCTTGCACTTCATTGCCAAGCTTGTGCCCCATAAAGAAGAGAAGATGACAATGTCAGGAGGGTGCAGCATCTGCCCAGCTGTCCGACCTGGACATGCCAGGTACTAGGTGGGTCGGGTGTGCTCTGCTGGGCTAGCACGACTGTCATGCCTCTACTGTCACAAGGCTGTGTGATCATGGACCATGAGAACTTGAGCTCCTCCAAAGTGGCACCATGATGCCTGCAG
>NW_006479293.1:0-387 GCF_000325575.1 Pteropus alecto | reverse complement strand
TTTTTTTTTTTAATTTCTAAGAATTGTTTCTTGTTCTCCTACAGTTCATTTTTCATAGCATCCTTCTCTTGTCACATTAATGAAATATTTTTTCTAATTTCTGTGACGATCTTCACTATGCATTTATTTTCAGTTTTCTTCTGCTTCCTGCATTGCCTTTGTTTTTCCTCAAATCTCATTTAACTGTTTTTGTGTGTTTTCGTTTTTTTCTCATGTTGAAAACTTTTCTCCAGTGGCTGACAACCCTTTCTTATGCATTATTCGAGTGAGGCATGCATACACACACACATTGATTAGGGGGTCTGTAGTTAGGGCTCGTTAATTGAAATTCATGGAAAATTTTCACTCTCAAGAATCAAGCCATTTGATTGGTATAATCCTAAGTGT
>NW_006479292.1:0-387 GCF_000325575.1 Pteropus alecto | reverse complement strand
TCTCGTGGTTTTTTAGAACGTCCTAAGATAATAGGTTTAGAATGTCCTAAGATAATAAAATGCAAATATGTGCATTTGCAGACATTATTTCAGTTTGTTATCAGTACTTCTACTGTGATTTTATTAACTTTGTTTGTACCCACTGTCACCTCTATAACCTCTTTAGGAGCTAATAAAGTGATATTTTAAAATCTGGTATTTTTCTTGGACCTACATGAAACTCAGTAAGAAGTACACTTTGTTATCTTGTTCTACCATAATATTAATATTTTTTATTTTTTCAAAACTTCTCTAAATTTGTAATTTTATCTAAATCTCTTAATATTTTAATTTTTACATTTTAATTATATTATTCTAAAATTTTAAATTTTGCTTATATTTTTCTTA
>NW_006479291.1:0-386 GCF_000325575.1 Pteropus alecto | reverse complement strand
AACAGCGAGAAGACTAAAGAGTCTGCCCCAGGCCCCTAGCAATTCCGTTCAAATGCAAACGTTCTAGGCGGGGAGTAATTCCTGCCCAATGACAGAAGCTGATTCAGCTGAGCCACGCCTCCCCACTACAGCTACTAGGCAAGTAGGGGCCAGGCCAATTGCCACAGCGCCTGGACGTCCCTTCTCGCTTTAGAGGCGCCTGGGATCTCTAGCTGTTAACGGTCCTTGGAGGCTGTGCCACAGCTTGTGTCGCGCTGTGATCTGCACTGGTCGTGAGAGTGGGAAGGACTCAGGGAGACCCAGGAAACTTGGAAATGGTGAGCGTGCGGGGCGGGTGCGGAGACGGCCGCAAGGGGCTGGTTGGAACCGGCTGGAACCGCCTGTGA
>NW_006479290.1:0-386 GCF_000325575.1 Pteropus alecto | reverse complement strand
GGTATGAGATGACTCAGACATGTCGCTCGCTTCCCAAGCTCAGTGTGCTCCAGCGGCCCCACCCCCAAATGACCATCTGCAACCTCTCCACCTGAAGAAAGCCCTCTGCTCCCACCGAAGCGGGGACCCTGGGAGGCGGTCCTTGGGCTTCCCGGCGCCCACACCCACAGCACTCTGGGCTTGGAGACACCGCTGCTCCTCACACCTTCTCCCTCTAGGCATCCCCCCCCCACCCCGCTGCCCCGCCCCATGAGGAGGCCTGCCAGAGGACACCGCCCTTACTCACTTTGTCTCTGGACGCTGCACATGTCCCAGACCCCACCTCTGAAGTGGACATCCTGATGCCCACCCACCTGCCGGAGGGGCTGGGACACCTGGAGCTAGGG
>NW_006479289.1:0-386 GCF_000325575.1 Pteropus alecto | reverse complement strand
GGAGCCCAGGGGCTGCCTTGGCTTGGCTGAACTATAGGCATCTGTGGTGTGTAGCAGCCCAGGGCAGAGCTGCAGTACAGCCCATGGAGCCTCTCGTCTGGTGGGGGCCAAGGGTCCTTCACAGGCTACATGGCCTTCCATTCTTTTTCTTCTATCTAGGGAGTGGCACATGAGTAGAACCAATCAAGGGTGCACTGATTTGTTCATTCAGTAGGCATTTTTAAGTGCCTACAATGTGTCAGGAACAACTTTAGGCTCTGGGATATGAAATAAATGAAGCAGCCTACTTTTTTTGGTGCTCAGAGGCAGAGGGGAGTGGTACTGAAATAACCAAGTGCTATGAGGGGCAACTGGACACTGAGCTGAGTCTAGAATGGAGTGAATTT
>NW_006479288.1:0-386 GCF_000325575.1 Pteropus alecto | reverse complement strand
GCCTTTCCATCCTCCCCAGTCCCTGACACCACAACGATGACAACTGGGACACGGATCTGAAAGGTGTTCCACTGCGGGCCACTAGGACGGGGGTCACTCCCCGTGGTCGTGCCGGAGGGTCCGAAGCCGATCTGCATGGGATGCAGTGAACTGGGCCCCACTGTGAAATACACAGGGCACCCCGACCACAAAGAGTGAGCATGAACTAAAGCATTAAACCGCCACAGGACACTGCCCAGCAGACGTGACTAAGCAGAGTGAGCCGCACGTATGCCCGCTGGACTCCGCCAATGCACATGACCCACACCGACTTCATGAGAATCAGTTGGCTATTCGTGAGAATACTGCTCTCAGGAGCAATTCCATCGCAGTGAGTTTCTGTCTTA
>NW_006479287.1:0-386 GCF_000325575.1 Pteropus alecto | reverse complement strand
GATTTCTCAGATTAGTTTTAATAATAAATTTCAAAGTGGATAATGAGATGTGGAGTAAGACAGCCAAGGACATTTTCATGCAATAATGCTAATGGTAAAGAAGACTCACCTTCTATAATTGTATATGACAATGTCCTAGTCAATCTTTCTTCATTTATAAAAAATCGGATGAGTTGATTAGATGTTTATTAAGACCTTAAAATTTTTGTTTCATCATTTTTATGGTCACTGCTTAATGACTTTAAAAAATCTATTGCTTACATGGGAAACTGGTTTTACTATACAGATAGTTAAATAGGACCATATTGAGTCATGGATTGTGATCCTATGTTTTAAAATGATCTGAATCGAAACTCAAAGTTTTGGTCTATAATATTTAATATCTT
>NW_006479286.1:0-384 GCF_000325575.1 Pteropus alecto | reverse complement strand
CCTTTGGCCAACATCTTCCTAACCCACTCCCACAATCCTAGACCCTAGTAACCACCACCTAATATCTGCTTCTATGAATTTGGCTTTTTAGATTCTACATATAAGTGATTTATTTTTCTTTATTGATTATCTCACTTAGCATGGTGTTCTCAAGTTCCATTCATGTTGTTGAAAATGACAAGATTTCCTTTTTTCTCATAGCTGAATAATATTCTATTTTGTATATATACATCTTTTTTATCGACTCATCTGTTGACAAACACTTAGGTCGTTTCTATATCTTGGCTATGGTGACTAACACTGCAATGAACATGGAGTACAAATATCTTTTTGATATTGTTTTCATTTTCCTTGGATATATACCCAGAGGTGTAATTGCTGGAT
>NW_006479285.1:0-386 GCF_000325575.1 Pteropus alecto | reverse complement strand
ATATAAAAGAACTTGGGTAACGAAAGACTTTATTTAAATGTAGACTGCTTTATTTACTTCATCTGGACGCTTAGTTCTTCCTTACAAAGATCTCTGACAATTATAGAAAAGCACAGTTGTGTTTTATAAAAGATAGTATTTGCTGCAACTCATTGATGATTTTATAACATGAACCCAGCAGAATTAGTGTTAGTATTATTACAGTTCAATTTAGTTTGTAGTTTGTCATCAGGAGTCATTGCAACTCACTTGTATTAGAGTAAAATCTTTTAGAAACTAATTGAGCTTTAAAACAAAAAAGCATTGCCTTTTCATTTTTAGGTATTTCAAAAGTAAACATTAGATTGGGAAGGTAATTTTGTCCTGCAAACCAGCATCATGAAACA
>NW_006479284.1:0-386 GCF_000325575.1 Pteropus alecto | reverse complement strand
AAAACACCTCACAGAAACACTCAGAACCAAGTATCTGGGCACTCTGTGACCTAAGACAAGTTGACACATAATATTAACCAACACAGGTCCACCCTTTGTCTAATTGGCACTCATATGCATATCCTTAAACTATACTTAATCTCCAAATGAAGATGATTTCAAGGTCATAATTTTGCCTAACATGATACGACAATCCTGTGTATGGGTGCGATGTTATGGACTGAATCTTTATCTCCCCCTGCTCCCACCTCCAAAATTCATATGTTGAAGCCCTGATCCCCACAGTATGACTATATTTGGAGACAGGGCATCTAAGGAAGTATTAGGGTTAAATGAGGTTGTAAGGGTGGAGCCCTGATCCAATAAGATTAGTGTCCTTATAAGAA
>NW_006479283.1:0-386 GCF_000325575.1 Pteropus alecto | reverse complement strand
GGTTCTTCAATTCACCTTAGTTTCAGGATAGAAGCTAGCACTGTGTTTTTATTCCCACAGGTACTTTGAGCCTTGCTAAGACCACCCAGCCCATCTTTATTGACTCATATGAAGGACAAGAAGTGAACATATCCTGTGACCACACCAACATTGTCACAAATGAGTTTATCTTGTGGTACCGACAGTTTCCCAACCAGGGACCACAATTCCTTATTCAAGGATATAAAACAAACACGGCAAATGAATTGGTATCTCTGTTTATCCCTCATGACAGGAAGTCTAGCACACTGAGCCTTCCCTGGGCTTCCCTGAGTGACACTGCTGTGTACTACTGCATCGTGACTGTCACACAGTGATACAGACAAGGCTGCACCTGTGCAGTATCC
>NW_006479282.1:0-386 GCF_000325575.1 Pteropus alecto | reverse complement strand
ACGTGACCGTGCCTTCTGTGACTGTGTCTGCTGTGCCTGTGACCGTGCTGCTGTGACTGTGCCTGTTGTGCCTGTGACCGTGCCTGCTGTGACTGTGCCTGCTGTGACGTGATTATGCTGCTGTCACGTGCCTGCTGTGGCTGTCTCTGCTGTGGCTATGCCTGCTGTGACCATGCCTGCTGCGATGTGACTGTGTCTGCTGTGGCTGTGCCTGCTGTGACGTGACTGTGCTGCTGTCACGTGCCTGCTGTGACTGTGCCTGCTGTGGCTGTGCCTGCTGTGGCTGTGCCTGCCACCTCCATGAGATGGGAAGCCCGGTGATCGCAGCCACCTCTGGGCGAAGCAGAGGATGATGCGCGGTGACGCGTGGGCAGCCGAGCAGTGCG
>NW_006479281.1:0-386 GCF_000325575.1 Pteropus alecto | reverse complement strand
TTTTTTTCTACCAAGAAGGTCTTGTGACCATGTGCCATGTCCTTTATCTAAAGATTCATAAAGTAAAGTTAAGCTAGATTCTATTTGCCAAGGTCTCCACTGTACTTCCTGGAAATAAAAGCAATGCTTGACTGAGCTTCCAGGCTCTCCAATCAAGTAACTTACAAAAGAGTTCAGGCATTTATCGAGGTATCTTAGTGTTCAAACTATGTTGTATTTCTAGAAGAAAGGCTTGGTACTGTAAGGTATGGTCACCTTTCAATTATTGTCCAAAAATAAAATTGGTAAAGTAGAACCAATTTTTGCTAAAGGTAATGTTATGATCACACAGGTTGGTGTTTTCGGTTCAATTACTATTGTAAATACTTTAAAGGGAGGACTGTCTT
>NW_006479280.1:0-386 GCF_000325575.1 Pteropus alecto | reverse complement strand
TCTTCTATATGTGGGAGACTTTTCTTATTCTGTAGTAATTAAAATATAGTGTGGTTCTCTCTATTTGTATCTAAACATATTGTTCAATGGGCCAGTGGCTTTAACTACCAATGGCTTTGTACTTCTATTTTATTTATGGCCTTCAAATGCATGTACCTTTGAAAAATTCTTTTTGATATTTTTCTTTTAATATTATATAATTTTGAAGTAAAAGTTTACTAAAATAGGCAAAAAGAAAATCAAATGGACTTGAATGTAAATCACACTTTACGCTTAGTTATTTATTCATTTATTTACTTAAATCTGATATTCTCCCAGAAATTAAAGTAGCTTAAAAAGATGCATTAAATGCAGCACAAACATAAATTAAAATTGGTGAGGAAAGA
>NW_006479279.1:0-386 GCF_000325575.1 Pteropus alecto | reverse complement strand
TTAGTTTGATATTACATCTTTACAAGTATGTCTCCACATGAATTTTTATGGAAAAGTGCTTTTTGGTTTTTTTAGGATTAACTAAAGTTGCAGCCATTTCATTGCTTTATTCTAAGATATAGTCTATAATTTGTCTTCCAGTTGATCAATTTTAAATTTCACTTTTAAATTCTTCATTATTATATTTTTGTTATTGCTCTTGATTAGTTTCTTAATATAAATGAGACTACAAATTACCTCTGTTCACTAATTCAGCTATAACTAAAAGTTTCTAGTATGCACATTTATTTTTATTACTTTCTAAATGTCACGCAATTTTGAAATTGATTTCCTTCTTAATATACTGTTTAATAGAGATAATTTTCCAAAGTTCCATATCAAGGTTT
>NW_006479278.1:0-386 GCF_000325575.1 Pteropus alecto | reverse complement strand
GGAAGTGGTGAAGACATGGGGCCTTCCCCTCCACTATGCTGATGTTGTCAGGGCCTGCCAGATGTCCCATCTGTGCTGAAAGGCAGCCTTGTCAGCTGCCCCAAATGGCTGGAGGCCTCCGGAGGGGAGACCCTCCTCTGACTTGGTGGCAAATAGACTACATCAGACCATTACCTATGTCAGAAGGAGCCCAGTATGCCCTTACTTGCATGTACACAACGATGGGAATAATGCAGGCATACCCCTCCAAGATGGCCAACCAACAAGCTACCGTTTGTGGTCTAAAACAGTGTGTGCTTTCTATGTGCTTCCAGAAGTGATTGAAAGTGACCAAGGAATTCATTTCACTGGACACTAAGTGCAACAATGGGCAGATGACATGGGCA
>NW_006479277.1:0-386 GCF_000325575.1 Pteropus alecto | reverse complement strand
CCAGTTAGGAATTTATGATCAGATCACCCTGTTAGCTTACTTTCCATTTTAAAATCTACATTATTGATAACATCTTGAGATAAAAAATTCCTCTAAAAAAGTCTATATTCCACCACAGTAATTTCTGATAAGATTATTCTTTGATCATAACTTGGATATGTTCACCAAAGTAAATAATATTTTCTTCAGGAGACAATGTATTTAGTAGTATTTTTTCCCCCTGAGAATATCAGGTCTAGAAACCTCTTAAAACATACAAGTATATCTTATTTATTCATATGTCAAATATTTTATCTCTTCACCTTAAAATACTTAAAAATATGCTAGAAAAATTTATGAGAATCATTTTAATTACTAGATTACCAATTTATTATAAAAGGATATAA
>NW_006479276.1:0-386 GCF_000325575.1 Pteropus alecto | reverse complement strand
CTTAGCTTCTGAGATCAGACGAGATGGGGCTTGTTGAGGGTAGCGTGGCTGTAGACTTATGTGATACCGATTTTAAATCTATTATTTTAGACTTGCCATCATGGATACTCTGTCAGAAGCAAATGACACCTTTGCCTTAAAACTTTTGAAGAAGCTGGGTGAAGACAACGCGAAAAATGTGTTTTTCTCACCCGTGAGCCTCTCCTCTGCCCTGGCCATGGTCTTCATGGGGGCAAAGGGAAACACCGCAGCCCAGATGGCCCAGGTATGTGCCTGAAGCCACTTCTGGGCAATGTTATGCTATTAATTTGTCAATTGAGCTGGTCCCTCATGCTTCAATTCCGAAGAACTTGCTCTTAACAGATAACACTGCTAGTGTTTCAGGG
>NW_006479275.1:0-386 GCF_000325575.1 Pteropus alecto | reverse complement strand
TCACAAATGACTGTGACACAACTCACAAATGACTGCGACACTGCGAAATGTGCTGGCCTGTGCTCTGAAAAAGGGTTCTGAAGGATAACTCAGCCACAAAAAGTATTACAACAGATGAGAAGAAACTGGATCTTACTTTTAGGGAAACGTTTTCACTAGAGAAAGAAGGAATTGGAGGATGCTGGAGGATGCGGTGAGCCCTTGGGCAAGTCACTTGTCTCTGAGTCTCAGTTTCATCAGGGAAATGACATCGCTGGATTACATGACCAGAAAGGTCCATTCTGGTTGCCAGTTGCTACAGAGCTGGGAGGGGACGCTGTCTCCATTTGACTTAAGTGCTCCATAGTACTTCTAGTGAAAGCTAAAAGAACTGGCATTCCCAAGTG
>NW_006479274.1:0-386 GCF_000325575.1 Pteropus alecto | reverse complement strand
TGGCATGCCAACCCAGGGTTGTCTATTAAGCATGTGCATGTAACCTCTGCAATATGCTGTTCTATCAGGATCTTAGAGGGCTCGATAAATTGTCTTCCAATTGACATTTGAGTAATGATGCAAACATTACAGTGGTGGCTATGGGGAAAGTCCCACCAAATATGATAGGTTGCCTCTAAGGTTGTCTCCAATGATTCTCACCTCTTAGTAGGCAAGCTTTTGTGTAAGACCCTCCCCTTAAATACGGTCTGGACCCTGTGACTCACATTTAATGGACAGAATATGGCAAAAATGATGGATGTCACTGCTGAGATTAGGCTACAAAGAGACTGTGATTTCCATATTGGGCCTGCTCCTTCTCTCTCTCTCTCTCTCTCTCTCTCTCT
>NW_006479273.1:0-386 GCF_000325575.1 Pteropus alecto | reverse complement strand
TCCAGGCCACGGAGCTAGTGAGGGGCAGAGCCAAGCTCCAAGCCATGCCCTCACTTTTGGGTCAGATGATGCTGGACGTATGACCGGGGAACTTAACCATAAAATCCAGTCGTGAATTATCTGGCGACAGACCAATGGAGATATTGTTGTGAAGCAAAATCCATCTCTTTTACAACTGTCTTGACGTGTTTATAGAGCCACATATCTGATAGGTAGGGGGAGGGGAGAGGGGGCTCCAAGCCTTCAGGGCCACCTCTCCCCTTCCCACTGCAGGGCTGTTTTCAACCACTGCAGGAAAATGAATGAAACCACCCATTCTGAACCATTTCTTCAAAAGTAGGTTCCAGAATTGACCTTTGTCACATGTACCACCCAGAGCCTGGCGA
>NW_006479272.1:0-386 GCF_000325575.1 Pteropus alecto | reverse complement strand
AAGTACTTGAACAGATATTCAGACACCAATATTCACAGTAGCCAAAAGATGGGAACAACCCATGTCTGCCAGTGGATGAATGGATAAGCAAAATATGCAGTATACATACAATGAAATACTCAGCCTTATAAAGGAGTGAAATTCTGATAATTGCTACAACATGGACGAACCTTGAAAATACTATGCTAAGAAAGATAAGGCAGAATCAAAAGGACTTATATTGCATTATTCCAGTTCTATGAAGTAACTAGAATAGATAAATTGTTTTAGAGACTGAAATAGGAAAATGATTGATGGAGTTGGAGGCAGGGGGAATGGAGAGTTATCATTTATGGGAGTAGTTTCAGTTCAGGATGATGAAAAAGTTCTGGAGATGGATAGTGGTG
>NW_006479271.1:0-386 GCF_000325575.1 Pteropus alecto | reverse complement strand
CTCCCTGGGGACGAGGTCCAGTGACAGCACCGCAGACCGGGCTGAGGCCGAGCGTGGGGTCTGTCCCTGTGGCCAGCCCTCAGCCCCACCCCGGCTCCCTGCGTCCGTGGGCTCGGCCGATCAGCCCCTGTCTGCCTTGCCGCAGCTTCCGCCGGGTCCGCCCGCACACGGACACGCCAGGCCCCGGGCTCCGCCCCCCTCCTGTCCCCCAGCCTTGCCATCTGACGCCAGACCTCACCCTCGGTGTGTTTTGAACTGAACTTACCCTCCTCCCCCCAAATCTGCGTCAGCTCTGTAATGTCCCACCGCCCAGGTTCTCGAGACAGGACAGGCACCCACAGGGCTACGGGGACACGTGGGCCGGAGACCTGCTCGGAGTGCTCACC
>NW_006479270.1:0-386 GCF_000325575.1 Pteropus alecto | reverse complement strand
GCGGTGATGCTGGCACTGGGGAGCTGCTGTGATACAGATGAAGCTCCGCCCCCCACTTGTCGCTCAACCCTGCTGTGCAGCCGAGTTCCTACCATGGCACAGACCAATACCGGTCCACAGCCTAGGATTTTGGGGAGCCTGTTCTAACGGGAGGCATGCCCCACTCTACTTGCAACTGGGGCTAAAACCGTGAACCATTGTGTGGTTCCATTGGCAGGTGTGTCTGGCAGATGGCTGGCCTCCAAGAGGAAAAACTAATTACTCGTTTGACACCACCTGCCCCCTCGGCCATGTTGACTCTTGTTCTCAACCTTTTGAAAACTCATGTGGTAAAGACAGATGCTAACTAAGAATGTGTGCTCCTGGCAGGACCAGTGGACCAGTGT
>NW_006479269.1:0-386 GCF_000325575.1 Pteropus alecto | reverse complement strand
GAGGCAGCATCAGACGCGTGCCCCCCACCCCGTTTGAGTTCAGCGCCCTGGTCACCTCGCTCGCGACGCGCTCATGATCCTGTCGCGGGGCTCCCCCCGCGCTGTCGTGGGTTACACGTCGGGGCGGCTGCCTGCCTGCCAGCCCTCTGCCTCTCCCCGCAGTAAGCGGCGAGGTTTCGGGGCGCCGCCTGCCAAACCAGCCGGCAGGCACGGGCCGCAGTTCTGGACTGGGCTGAGGACGGGCGCAGGGTAGAGAAATGCAGAATTGGGGAGGCTGCGAGGACTCGGAGGTGGAGAATGGAGCGGATGGGGTTGGAGTGGTGAGGAGATCAGGGGAACGGAGAAAATGTTTAAAAACCTCCTTCCAGGCATGGAGGCTCGGGGAC
>NW_006479268.1:0-386 GCF_000325575.1 Pteropus alecto | reverse complement strand
AAAAATAAAACAGAGGAAACAACTCACAGTCAACAACTCCTCTGCTCCTGAGACTCCCTTACCAGTTTGCCTTCTTTCCACCTTTTAAAGCCTCTTGTGTTAATTTTGTATATAATATCTAAGATTTTTAGTTGTACTTAGTGAGAAGAATAGGAAAAGTACTTCATCTTCCTAGAAGTGAAAATCTCAAGATAGTTTTATATATCTGCATATATACTACTTTAATGTGTTCATTAAATATGATTCTTTTGCCTAGATAAAAAGCAAGAAAAAACATCTGAAAACAAAGAAGGAAAGAGATTCTACCATAGCAAGCCATCAAGATACCAGAGAAGGGCAAGAGGTAAATATTCATTGATCTGGTAGTTAACAGCTTTTGAAAAAAA
>NW_006479267.1:0-386 GCF_000325575.1 Pteropus alecto | reverse complement strand
AATCTCCCCATCTCAAAACCGTTAACTTAATCACAGCTGCAAAATCCCTTTTGCTATGTAAAGTAACATATTCATAGGTTCTGGAGATAAGGACATGGACATGTTATTCTACCTCTCTCCAACCCCATAGCTCCCATCTCTAGAAAGCCAGTCATTCCCCCTTATATTTGGGGTTCTCTGGTATAGAGATCTCTGTCCGCAATCCTTCCACATTCCTCGATGATGTCTAGCCTCAATCCCTTTTGTGCCATTCACCTTACCCTTCTAGGTCTCTCTTTGTTGGCAACTGTGGGCTTCATCATCACTCATATTCGTGCCTTCTCAGGCTCTCCTTCAGAAATCCTGCTCCGACCACTGTCTCCTCTTCTTCCCCTACCGAGTGTTCT
>NW_006479266.1:0-386 GCF_000325575.1 Pteropus alecto | reverse complement strand
ACAAAATGGGGTGTATCTACACAACGAAACAGTCATTATTCAGTCTTTAATAAAAAGGGGATTCTGATATATGCTACAACATGAATTAACCTGAAAGACATTATGCTGAGTGAAATAAGGCAGACACAAAAGGACAATACTAGATGATTTTATTTAAACGAAGACCCTAAAGGAGTCAAACTCATAGAGACAGAAAGCACAACAGTGGTTGTCAGGGGCTGGGGGTGGGGGTGGAGGTATAGGGAGTTAGGGTTCAATAGAGATAAAGTTTCAGTTTGGGAAGGTGAGAAAGTTCTGGAGATGTATGGTGGCAATGGTTATACAATCATGTCAATGTCTTTAATGCTGCTAAACTGTATACTTAAAAATGGTTAAAATAGTAAATT
>NW_006479265.1:0-386 GCF_000325575.1 Pteropus alecto | reverse complement strand
GGGCGTCCACAGCGGGGATAAACCAGAGGTCTGAAAAGGCATCGCTTTACATCTCTGCCATCGCCGTGAGGACGTGCCCGGGCTGCAGCGCTGGCAGACGGGTGGAGCGCAGCCACACGGCTGAGGCCGCCTCGGTCAGCCGACAGCCAGCCAACCCTAACCCGGGAGCAAGCCGGTCAAGGCCAGCAGAGCCACTTGGCCGACCACTCAAGATGCAAGAGCCACAGACACGTACTGTCACCCGCCACTGACCTTTTGCGGGTGTTCTTAACGCAGAGACGCACAGCTGATACGCTGACTGGCTTCAGCCGTGGTTGGTGGGCCACGCTGTCCGGTGCCCCGTGGTCTGGGGTCGAACGTCGACTCCTTGCCTTGCACCGTGCCAC
>NW_006479264.1:0-386 GCF_000325575.1 Pteropus alecto | reverse complement strand
ATAGTTATTTCCATGTCTTGGCTTCTGTAAATAATGCTGCAATGAACGTATACAGGTATATATCTTTACAAATAAGTGTCTTCTAGGTAACTACCCAGAAGAGGAATTCATGGATCATATGGTAATTGTACTTAATTTTGTAAAACTGCCATATTGTTTTTACACAGTGGCTGCACTAATTTATATTACCACCAACAGTATACGAAGGTTCTCTTTTCTTCACATCCTCTCCAACACTTATTTCTTATCTTTTTGATAACAGTTACTTCTAACAAGTGTGAGGTAGTATCTCGTTATAGTTTTTACATTTCCCTAATTACTAGTGATGTTAAACATCTTTTCATGTCTGTTTTGGCCATCTGTATGTCTTCCTTGGAAAAATGTCT
>NW_006479263.1:0-386 GCF_000325575.1 Pteropus alecto | reverse complement strand
TGTGAGAATGTGCATGTATCTGTGTGTGAGTCTGAGAGTCTGTGAGTGTGCACGTGTCTGTAAGCGTGTGTGTGAAAGTGTGAATATGTACACATCTGTGAGAGTGAGTCGTGCACGTGTCTGTGACTCTGAGAGTGTGCGCATGAGTGTGTGTGTCTGAGAATTTGTGAGTGTGTGAGCATTGTGTGTGCGCAGGTGTCTGTGTGAGTGTATGAGACTGAGGCTGTGCACATGTGTCTGAAGGAGTGTGCGTGCCTGTGTGTGTGTGTGAGAGCATGTGTGTGAGTCTGAGTGTGCATGTGTGTGAATGTGTGAGTGTGAGAGGGTGTGTGCATGTCTGTGAGAATGTGCGTGTGTTTGTGAGAGTGTGTGAGTGAGTGTGTATG
>NW_006479262.1:0-386 GCF_000325575.1 Pteropus alecto | reverse complement strand
GGGTCGATGCTTAGTTCTCACCTGCCTGCTGGACAGGTAGAGCACCTGTCTGTTCATTCCATCCTTTTTCATTCATTTACTCATTCATGCCTAGGCTCCGTCTGTTCGGCAGGAGGGGTTTGACCTGTGCCGACCCTGAAGGAGCCAGAATAAGGGCACTCAGAACGGGGAGAGTCACTTGCGCTTGGGGGGATAGAGGTGGTCAGGGGAGGCTTCCTGGAAGAGGCGGCCCTTCAGCTAGGCCTTCGTAAATACCTAGTCATGGACTCTGAGGGGAGGCCAGGAAGGGCATTTCAGATGTCTGGAACGCCACTAGCGAAACCCTGGAGGTGGAGAAAGGCTGGGCCGTGTTCAGGAAACAAGGTGGGTTGTCATCTCTGACAAGG
>NW_006479261.1:0-386 GCF_000325575.1 Pteropus alecto | reverse complement strand
AGGAATTTTTATGTTCGGACCATCCTACATGGTTACTTTCTGTCTCTGAGTTTGTAAGGCCCACCAGGTGCCTCCCCTGAGATTGTCAGGTTTAGGGTGTGGTCCCTCTCTCGTCCACAGTTCCCCCTTTTGGTCATAAATTAACCCAAAGGATGCATCGATGACCAGCACCTTGGTGGGGTAACGTGGTCCCAGCGTGCTAAGAAGGCTCATTCCTGGGAAGTCTCATGTTGTCATTTGTCTTGCTGAAAGGGGGGACAACTGGAGATGAGGCAAGTCCGTGACCTTGGATGGATGTCAAGGCCGAATTTTTCTCAAGCAGGAAAGGCAGGTAAATAGGAGGCAGTCAGGTCCTTATGGACCTTCATAAAGAAAAATGCACTCTG
>NW_006479260.1:0-386 GCF_000325575.1 Pteropus alecto | reverse complement strand
TCTATAAATGAAAAATACAATAACCAAAATTAAAAATTCACTGAAGGAGCTCAATATCAGAATATAGATGACAGAGGAAAGAGTCAGTGAACATGAAGACAGATCAATAGAAATTATCTAATTTGAACAGAGAGGAGTGGTTCAAAATTTAAAAAATGAACGGAGGAGTGAAAGTGTGGTGCAGAAATATTGGAAAAACTAACAGCTGGAAATGTCCAAATTGAGTGAAAGACAAACTTAAAAAGTCAAGAAGCTCAGCAAACTCCAAACAAAATAATCTCAAAGAAATCTGCGCCCAGACACATCGTAATCATATACCGAGAGGAAAAATCACATCACTATAAGGAGAATAATAATTATTTGAATGAGTATAGATTTCTCATCAG
>NW_006479259.1:0-386 GCF_000325575.1 Pteropus alecto | reverse complement strand
TTTTTTTTTTTTTAAATCAAGTTGAGAGTTGAGCTCCTGCGATAAGAACCAAAAGGACTCCACTTGAGATGAAGGGCTCATGCCCACTGCTTGAAATCGGGCACCAGAGTGGGACTCTTTGTAACCATCAGCACATAAGAAGAGGCTGCAAGACACTGCTCTGAACTGATGCCACGGGCTATTGCTGCTCTCAGCTGAGGGTCCTAGGAAGCAGGAGGATTTGAACAGTTTCTTTCTAAGAATATGAACAAAGGCATTTGCTGGCTTTATGAATTGGTTTACTACAGTCTCAATATTATCATGGGGTAGTTACCTCGAAAAGTCCACTTAAACCCCGGTTCTGGCTCAGTGACCCAGAAGCCTAGATCGAGCTAACTGTATAACTA
>NW_006479258.1:0-386 GCF_000325575.1 Pteropus alecto | reverse complement strand
TGTGCGTGTCTGTGTCCCAATCTCCTCTTCTTATAGGACAACAGTCGCATTGCATTAGGGCCCACCCTGATGACCTCATTTTACCTTTATAACCACTCTTTAAAAGCCCTGTCTCCAAGTAGCCACATCCTGAGGTACTAGGGGTTAGGACAACAGCTTATAAATTTTGGGTGGAGGACACCACTCAGCTCATAACACTTGGTGTCCTCATCTGTAAAATGGGATGATAATTAAAATAACATCTGTTCTGTAGAATTATTATAGATGTTCCATTACTAAGTAATTACTTAACACATGGAAAGTCCCTAGAACAACACCTCGCATGTAAGGGACACATAAAAGTGCTGTATATTAGTTTTCTTGTTGATTACATTGAAATGTGTGCC
>NW_006479257.1:0-386 GCF_000325575.1 Pteropus alecto | reverse complement strand
AATCTCATTGAATTGTACAATGTAAATATGAGTAAATAATGTCTATTATATTTCAGTAAAAATGGAGGGAAAAAGCCAGCTGGGCTGCCACTCCTACCATGAATGTATCTACCATCTAATAATTAATCAGGCCTACCTTTAGCTATACAGAAATGCTAGCAACGTAAAGAATCAATTAGCCTGGCCCAGGTTAAATACCTCCCTAGGAATGGCCCCAATTTTCATCACTTACTACCAGCCCAGTTATTTATATTTTGCATTTGGCAAGACAACTGTAGTAAACAAACTTAAGTCTGTAATTGTTACCAACTCTCTGTAACCAGAGGCCCATCACCTCTCTGTGTTTTAGTTTCCTCAGCTGGAAAAAAAAAAAAAAAAAAAAAAAA
>NW_006479256.1:0-386 GCF_000325575.1 Pteropus alecto | reverse complement strand
TGTTTGAGATTTATTATGGGAACTAAGAAGAGTCATGCTTGAACTTAAACATCCAATCAGGTGCACTGCCTGGGAAAGTTATTGGCTCCATAAAGTGAGTCCACTTGGAAATCTTGATGAAATCGTCAGAACAGTCAAAGTATAATTTAAAAAAAAATTAAAATAAAACTCATATAAACTGATCGTGTGTCAATTGTTTATTTAACCTCTAATTAGGGAACCCATAAGGTAGTTTCAATCAAGTTTCGATGGAATTAGTGTGTAAGACACACTGAATCCCCCTGTAAGTGTTCCTTAAGAGCTTTTGATTTCATCAATTTTGTGCTTCTGACTTGTGCTAGGCTTTTATAGATGGGCTGAGGCACAGTGACCACTTTAGATCTTAT
>NW_006479255.1:0-386 GCF_000325575.1 Pteropus alecto | reverse complement strand
TCTGTTATTTTAACATGGGATATACTTCAAGGGTGGTTCTCTCTATCCAGGTCATATTTATAAATTTCTTCCTCCAGAAAACCTCAAATCATTATCTTCAGGGTGAGGGAACTCCTTTATGATGTTGATTGCTTTGTAGAGTTTATGTACCATGTGCTTAAATCAGGTCGAAATTAAGCCCTTTCTTGTGCCACAGAAGTGCCATGGATGTCATCCTAAAACCCTGAGGATCCAGATCTTTGTCAAGACAAAGCCATGGGTAATAGCAACAGCAAACATATTTAAAGGTCCTGGGAGCTCTCTGTGCTTACGAGTGCAGACCTAGCATGACACACATTAGCTGCATTTCCTTCTCCCTTCCTCTCTCCCATCCCCTCCCTTCCCTT
>NW_006479254.1:0-386 GCF_000325575.1 Pteropus alecto | reverse complement strand
TGCTGGGATCTGCAGCTGTGTGTCTCTTTCTCACCTCATCTCCCTGTCCACCCTGCTCTACCTGTACCTACCCATCAGAACAGCTCGCACCCCACTTCTGCTGGAGCATCTTCCCTGCTTTGCCTTTCAACTCTGCCCTCTGCTCTCCACTCTGAGTTTTGTTCCTGACTGTGTCGCATACCTTGTCATATAATCACTCTCTGCACTTACTGTTTACTCATTCATTTAGTCAACGAAAATTACTGAGCATTTACTATGTGCCAGGAGTAGAAATAGAAGGATACAAGGCATAGATTCAGCACAAAGCAATCTTCATATATGTCAGGGTTCTTGCATGTGACAGCAGAAACGGACACAATGCAAATGGCGTTCTGCATGGGAGACTG
>NW_006479253.1:0-385 GCF_000325575.1 Pteropus alecto | reverse complement strand
GAAGCAGCTGAGCTAAAAGTCAGCCTTTGAGATTTTACTTTTCCATCACAGACACAATAATGTTTGTGGCTTCCAGGATAACAAAGTTGTCTTTGCAGAGGCATATTGGAGATTAGTCCAACGTGCCCTGAGAAATCTGGAGACATAGCAGAAATCAGGATTAGTTTTTTAGAAAATCAGGAAATTTCTCTTCCTTTATGAAAAGGCATATACATGATTTCACATTCTATGGGCTACCTATAATAATGAGAGTCTGATTTCATTGCAGTTCTTGGATCCCTGGCCATCACCAGGAAAAAAAGGAGCGGGGGGCGGGGCCGGGATTCCGGAGGATTCTGTTGGGGATGAGAGAGGGGGAAGAAGAGTTGTAGGAATCAGCATTGTT
>NW_006479252.1:0-386 GCF_000325575.1 Pteropus alecto | reverse complement strand
AGGCACTGTGTCCAGAGCTTCAGCTATGGATTAGGTGTCGGTAACCACCACAGCAGCTAGGGCAATAGCTGCTCTAGGTTAAAGTATGAGAAGTTGGCTCAACATTACCCGACAAGGTATCCAAGAACTTTATTGGGCTGGAGATATCCATGTGCATACGTACCTGTGGCAAATAGACATAAACTAGTTGGGCCTTTCCCAGTCTTGAGATTTTTTTTGGCAGATATCCCTAATATTGCACTGCCAGAGGTAGCTGAGCTGACAGACAGAATATAGAACACACTAAAGCCAGGCCATGTATGACAATACAACTCAAGACCTCTGCAGCAACCAGTCCAGAATGATCAAGATTTGGTCAATGACCGCTGACTTTTTCTTTTCTCTTC
>NW_006479251.1:0-386 GCF_000325575.1 Pteropus alecto | reverse complement strand
AACCTTTAACCGTGTCTTTGAACCTCGCACGTGGTTCTGCCCCTGTCCTTCTCTCGTGAGCGACGCACGTCGGAGCTCGCCTGTCGGGACACGCGAACCTCATGGTGCTTAGGCTCGTGGTATTCGTCGGAGCATCTGCTGGCTGGTTTACGTGCAGCAGAAACTCGCGGACGGCCGCCGAGCGGCTTGTGCACGGACGCGTGCCCGCACGCTGTAAAGCTGCGGGACCCTGTGCACGGCCGCCCGGCTCCGGGAGCGGTGGAGGCCCCGGCGACCGCGTTCCCTGCTTTGTTCTCTGCGTGGTCGGTTCCCCAGGCTGGAACTGGCCGATCTGCCCGCAGACGTAACCCTGGCCCTCGCGCTTCGGAAGCCATAGACGCTGGCGG
>NW_006479250.1:0-386 GCF_000325575.1 Pteropus alecto | reverse complement strand
GACAATCAGTTCCTGGCAAGACATCGGGGTAACTGCGGGATAGCCGTGCATTTGGGTGCCGTTTCCTCCCTTTCCTGACTGTCCAGTTCAATGATATTCATGCGTTCGCTCCATGTCTCTGGGCTGACATATAGGGGAGCAGGAGCCACTCTTTCAGTCGAGCACCTTTACCTCCGGAAGTATTTCTTTCTCCCTGGCCCTGTCTTCATTCAGCTCTTCTGCAACCTGGAAGCAGCCAGGCTCATGGGTAGGCAAAAGCCCAGAAAGGAGCTGTGGCAGGGTAGGGACAAATTGTTTTCAATTTAGCCACTCTGGTCCCCTGGACTGGCTTAGATGAGTTGCCCAATTAAAGCTCCTAGGAGGGAGGATTAGCTCTCAATAAATCA
>NW_006479249.1:0-386 GCF_000325575.1 Pteropus alecto | reverse complement strand
TTCTCAATGTATTTATTCATAGCATTTCCCTCAAAATAAAAAATGGCAGTTTATAATTTCTTATTTATCTTTACACCTTTTATTTTTCACATTATCATAGTGAACAATGTCCAATATGTACTGAATAGAAATGGTGAGACTTTGGGGGCCAGTTTCAGAGAGAAAGTTTTTAATGTTTCAGTTACAGTACAAGTTTTATGCAGGTTTTTTAATGTACTGATACGTTTATTATAACATCATACAGAATATTTCACTGACCTAACAATCCTCTTTGCTCAACCGTTTCATCCCCATATGTAAGATTTTTATACATATCATTTATAACATTATTTTTTAATTCTGCTCTGCTAGATTATTACATTGTTGGCATTGAATTTTATCACAAA
>NW_006479248.1:0-386 GCF_000325575.1 Pteropus alecto | reverse complement strand
TTTAGGATATGTCACTTAATTTTCTAATCTAGGAAAAAAAATATATATATATATGTTTTATATATATATATATACACACACACACAAACATGTATATGAAGGGATGAGCTTAAAACCTTTATGACTTTAATTTTTTGACCCATTAACATTAGCATAAACTGCTAATAAGAAAGTCAGATACAAGTTAAATAGAGCACAAAGTCAGACACAATCATTGAAAGAAAACTGGACATTGCTGAAAATTTTGAACTTTTTTACAATAACAGTGTGGCTGAATGAAGTGTGTACACAGAGACATGTGTAACGTTTGTGTGTTGTTGGGTTATTGTTAACCTCTGCTAGTGGTATTCGCTGGTTCTTATGTCACATTTTTATTATTTTAATTA
>NW_006479247.1:0-386 GCF_000325575.1 Pteropus alecto | reverse complement strand
TTTTTCATACAATGCTTGACATAAACAGGAATCACCACTTTCAAGTACCCAAACTTACAGTATCATTCAACAATGAAGATTGAAAGAGAAGAGGTCCCTGGTCCAATAACAGAGCAAGATCAGACTAATTTCTTTTGGATTCTAGGACAACTGTAAGCTGAAGCAGCAAACCAGCTGAAATCTCCCAGTGTGCAGGGTGCAGACTACTTTACAACTGAAGTTTTTAACAGCGATGCTGGGAAAGTCTTAAATGAGATACATGTCCTCTTATTCAACTGTCCCTCTATAAACAGTAGTTCTTATTTTTCAGTGGGTCACTGATCCCCTTTTAAGCTTTGCTAAAAGCAAATGCTCATTTAAACAAAATATTACTAACAACTGTGGCC
>NW_006479246.1:0-386 GCF_000325575.1 Pteropus alecto | reverse complement strand
GAAAGAGACAAATTCCTTCCTTTATGCAGGAGAAATAGGAACATGGTGGCCAATCTCCTCACTAGGGAGGTAAAGTCAACTGAAGCTCATGCTGTGGTATGTGGTCTGGCCAAGTTGAAGGTTTTTCTGGTCCCGGATCCAAGAAGCCCCACCAGTCATGGCCACTGGCAAAGGTTTCGGAGGGGCTTCGTAGAAATGAGGGCTTCACTGGTGTCTGGTCTGTTCCCTTTCAGGCAAATGAAGCTGATGCTGTGACACTGGATGCAGGTTTGGTGTATGAGGCTGGCCTGGCTCCCTACAACCTGAAGCCAGTAGTGGCAGAGTTCTATGGATCAAAAGAAAGTAAGTTCTCCCTGGGGGCCCAGGAGAGAGTTTGTGGCCCTTCT
>NW_006479245.1:0-386 GCF_000325575.1 Pteropus alecto | reverse complement strand
TGTCCTACACAGGACATAAAAACAAGTAAAACACAGCAAAAATACACATGGGTTGCGGGTGACCGGGGGGACCCAAGTGACAGAGAGCAAGGTGCGTGCGGAGGGTCGATGGGACGGTGACCAGCGGAAGCTGGACCTCTGCTGGTCAGTGCGCTGAGTGTACCCGTGTGGACTTACGAGGCCGTACACGTGGAAGTTATGTTATGAACTAAAATAACCCCGATTTTACCAAAAAAAAAAAAGCTACTTGCAAAACGCCTTCAGCACGGTGTAACTTCAGTGGACAAAGGTGACGTCCACGCGGAAGGACACGTCACGGTGCGTTTAAGGACACAGTGAAAAGCCTTTCCGGCCAGCTAAGGAGACAGCGTCCCCTCCTTGCTGTG
>NW_006479244.1:0-385 GCF_000325575.1 Pteropus alecto | reverse complement strand
ACTAAATTAAAACTCAACACCAAACTAACGTTAACGCTAAACCTAACCGTGACATTTAGTGCTATCATAACCATAACTCAAAAAATAACCCTTGTCTAACCATTATCTTCAACCTAAACATTGCACTGACCCTAACCCTCATTTTAACCATAAACCTAATATTAACCCAATCCTAATCTACACTCTAACTCAACAATTAACTTAACCCAGCAACTAAACCAAATGTCTACTAAATAATAATGCTAACCAAAACTATAACACTAACTTCAACCCAAACTCTGATACTTTTCATAACCTAAAATCAAACCTGAACCCTATCCTTAACACTATTTGTAACCTGAATGCAATAACAACCCAGCTGAACATTAAACCTAATCTTAATACT
>NW_006479243.1:0-385 GCF_000325575.1 Pteropus alecto | reverse complement strand
TCAGGTGCATGATGGGAGCCACAGTATTTGCAATGAAGATGAGACTATAATGATATTATAATTATCCAAAGGTCATGCGTTAGCCAAAGATGGTGTCTCAACTGGAAGAGACGGGTTTTGGCTTATCTCCCCTTCTGAGGCTAAAATGGGAAAGTGTGAAGAAAGGAAAAAATTTTCACAGCCATATCCTGGAAGCAGGTGGGGGCGTCACTGCACTATCTGGCTTGCCTCAGTCATAGCTAGGTCAATGAGAAACCATCCTAGGACTGTTGATGGAAATTTCAGGAAAGCAGCTGGTGACCCTCTTTGCCACTATGTAGTGACAGTCTTCCTGAAAATAAGGCCAACACAGTGTTAAAAAACAAAATTCAACCAAGTAAATTTG
>NW_006479242.1:0-386 GCF_000325575.1 Pteropus alecto | reverse complement strand
TTTTTTTTTTCCTAGGTCTAGAAACACAAAACTTACTTGTACACCGTCTTTTTGTTATTTTTACATTTTTTTTCTTCCTTCTTATTCCTGGTAAATAGTGATTCCCATTGTTCGCCAAGTAACAGTGAAACCGATACCCTTGTCTTGAAGTGACAGGGTATGTTGGCAAAAACCTTTTGAAAACTCATTTGCTGGTGGTGTATATCGAGAGCCATAACTGCTGGGCTTATATTTTTAACTCGTAATTCCTCATGATATGTGGTCAATTTTAAGTAAAATCAAACTTCAACCACCAAAAAAAACCCAAAAACAAAACAAAGCACACCGCCAACCCCAAACGACCCAACACCAACAAATGAAAACCTGACAAGTTCTAGTCTTATGAT
>NW_006479241.1:0-385 GCF_000325575.1 Pteropus alecto | reverse complement strand
AAAAAAAAAGAGTAATAAAATAGATTGCATGCTCATTTTACTGAGCACTAAATTGTTTTCTTTGGGCTCTAAAGAATAGATGATAATTAACTGTCTTTAAATTTAACAGTTGAGAAATGCTTGGTGAATTAAAAAAAAAAAAACAGATTTAAGTTTTACGGAAAAAAAAAAAGCTTCCACTCTACGTTCTTGTCTTCTCAGTGAACAGGCCAGGACAATTTACATTTTCAAAAGACTTCGGGCTTTAGTCTAAATAGTAAAGTTTAGACAGAAGGTTGTGACCCTTTCTGTTTGTTTGGGTGTGATTTGCCCCTGTGATAGAATTATAACCTTAGAAAAAAATCTACAGGAAAAATAGCTGCAATGCAGGGAAAATACACTGAAA
>NW_006479240.1:0-385 GCF_000325575.1 Pteropus alecto | reverse complement strand
CCCCTAACCCTAGCCACACCCCTAACCCTAACCCTGACCGCACCCCTAACAATGCTAAAGTTAACATGGCTTCCCCCATACCTATTGAGAACCAAAACTATCACCAATCATAACTCTAACAAAAACAATAAGGATTGGTAATCATAAACCCAAATATAATCACAACAGTACCCATAAATCTGTCTTCCTAATCTTACACTGTAAATGAAAAGGAAGAGAATCCTGTCCCTAAAACTTCCCCTATCTTCCCCTAGTTCCCGCTTAACACACACACCAACAACTATGATTTCAAACCAATTTCTGACTCGAATCTATGCTACCATACACCTAAAGTGCATCATGAACCCAACACGATAAATGAACCTAATAAGAACTTCACGGAAAC
>NW_006479239.1:0-385 GCF_000325575.1 Pteropus alecto | reverse complement strand
ACCATGACCACACTGCAAACCAGACTGGAAAGAAGGACATGCACATGGGACAAATGATAATAGTCACTCCCCAGAAAAGACTCACAGTTCAGTCAAATGAACCAACAGTCAGGAAGTTAGTTATCTTAGCTCTTACTGTTCTTCCTTAGGTAAAAGCATTCTCAAAAACAAGTACATTGTCCCTTTTATTTTCCCACAGCATCTTTCTATCTCCTTTCCTCCTGCTGCCAACATGTCTCAAATGCATTTTTAAGTCGTTTAAAAAAGTTGAACAAAAGAGGCATATTTATCTAGTATCTTTATCCTGTGAGCAAAGGACAGAAAGTTGTCACTATAGAAATGAAAGGGTAGATGGCTCGAAGCACTGAAAGACTTCAGAAGGCTC
>NW_006479238.1:0-385 GCF_000325575.1 Pteropus alecto | reverse complement strand
AAAAATCATACAAATGTGATAAATGTGGGAAATACTTTAGCTGTGGTTTGGATCTCACTCAACACCAGAGTTTTCATACTGAAGTTAATCCATATGTTATTAGAAGTCAGAAGGTGGGTGCTAGGGAAAAGCCCTTCAAATGCAAAAATTGTGGGAAATCTTTCAGTAGGGGAACACACCTTATACAACATGAAAGATGCCACAGAGGAGAGCGACCATATGAGTGTAATATATGTGGGAAGTCTTTCAGCTGGGATTCATCTCTTATTCTACATTAGAGAACTCATACTGGAGAAAAAACCACTATAAGTGTAGTGAATGTGGGAAAGCCTTCTACCAGAGTACATGCCTCACACAGCATCAGAGGATTCACACAGGAGAGAAA
>NW_006479237.1:0-385 GCF_000325575.1 Pteropus alecto | reverse complement strand
TGAGGCCATGGGTGAAGGTGGGGAGAGAGAAGGCATTGTAGTGGGAATGGGGACCTTTGGCATTTCGTCATATTCTCATCTAACTTTGTGCCTTCAGAGCCTGCTATAGCCAGATGCCAGTTAGACCACTTTCGTTTGATGTTGGAATATGGTCCTAATAACCAACTTCATGACCTGACAGTGGGCAACTCCAACTGCATTGTTACATGGCATCTTGTAGTCAAGTGTGTACATGGTCAGTCTCTACTAAGACCCAATAGCAAGTCAAGAGCTGTTTTTTTCTCGAAAGCAGAGTAGTTACTTGTGTAGGATGGCAGGTCTTTTCTCAAAAATCACAAGGGCCCGTGCTATGATTCACCTCTAGGGACCTGCCAAGGCTCCAAAC
>NW_006479236.1:0-385 GCF_000325575.1 Pteropus alecto | reverse complement strand
AGATAGATAGATAGATAGATAGAGATAGATAAATAGATAGAGCACATTGTCTAAGGGAGGATTTGTTCCACCTAGAGGTTCTGGGATAGTTGGTCAGAGAAGGTCATATCCAATTTGGCTTTGAGGAATGAGGGGGACAGAGGACAGCACGAACAAAAGCAAATTTAGATTTGATAAAGCAATGATGAGTAGTCATGCATGGCTGGAAGACACAATATTTTAGGGGGAGTGGCAAGACATAAACTGGAAAACTTGGAACAGGTCTTAAAGCTCTCACCCAGCTTGAAAGAACCTCTCGACTGGCATGTCACCTTTTGGCAGCTCAGCAGCTACCCCTACTGGAAAGGCAGAGTTGGTATCCAGAGATTTGAACAGGGTCTCCCCT
>NW_006479235.1:0-385 GCF_000325575.1 Pteropus alecto | reverse complement strand
AAGGCAATCAGGTAATAAGTCACCCTTTGTGTTTGCTATGTGTTTGGTATGTTTCACTTTGCATAATGTTTTAAAGGATCATCCATGTTGTGGAATGTGTCAAAGTTATATTTGTTCTTATTACCTAATGGTATTTTATTGTATAGATTAACAACAGATATTGGCTTTTATAAACGGTGCTTGTATTTACGTCATTATCAAATATAATTCATAGAGATGTCTGATTTAATGGGCATATGCTCTTTACATTTTTTATATTCCAAGTCTAACTTTAAAGTTATATTTTTAAGATGATAGGGAAAAATGTTTCTGAAGCCTCTTACCAAAAAAGATTTAGCGAATGCCAGTTCCTTGGTTAGAGTGTGTCAATTGATGCAGAAAGTCA
>NW_006479234.1:0-385 GCF_000325575.1 Pteropus alecto | reverse complement strand
GTCCGGTCGGCCACCGCGCAGTGTTCCGTGACAGAATCTTATGTGTCTTTAACAGGGATGGTTAGGAAGACACTGTTGCAACACCACCGATGTTATTTCTAAACAACAAAGGAAACGAATTTGGCAAAGGTTCATGCTGCATGCGCACCGTCACTGTAACGAAGATGAAATACATTAACGTGCGTGCGTGGGCAGGCCTGGAAAGAGAGGCAGCGAAATGAAAGCATTGCCTGCCTCAGGGGCGGGGGGAGTAGGGGAGAGGTTTGCTGTTTTGTTTTGTTTTCTAATGGCTTTTAGCTAAATGAGACAGCTCATCATGTCTCACTCCTCAGTATATATGCAAAAGAAATGAGAGAATGTATCCACTCCCCCACCAAAAAAAAAA
>NW_006479233.1:0-385 GCF_000325575.1 Pteropus alecto | reverse complement strand
ATTCTATTGTGTGCTTACCACCCAAAGTCCAGTTTAGTATATTGTATTTAAATATATACTGGGCCAATGAAGATTAAAATTTCAATCCATTTAATCCATAAAATTTTAATCATAATTTTAACCCGCTATCATATTTAAATATATAGAGGGCCAATCATATTTAAAAATTTGATATTGTCCTTGCATTTAATGTGATGTCACCTTGAATACATAATAAGCTAAGCGTTTACCATAAACTTTCTTGTATTCCAGAAAACTAGTATTACTTCTAAATAATCTCCTTGCCATTTAAGAGATACATGTCCAAAAAATAGACCAGCCCTCACAAAGTCTGAAAGAAGCTCGGTTTTAAATTGCTTAATCCCCAATTAGACTAAGGAGGCAT
>NW_006479232.1:0-385 GCF_000325575.1 Pteropus alecto | reverse complement strand
GTCTACAGTGCCATGCTTGTCACATTTTAGGGCTTTTTGGTGGTGATTTGGCTGTTTAAAATGGTCCCCCAGAGTCATGCCAAAGTTCTGTCCAGTGTTCCTGAGTGCAAGAAGGCTGGGTGTGCCTTGCACAGAAAATATGTGTGACAGATGAGATTCGTTCAGGCCTCAGTCCTTGTACTGTTGACGTGAGATCTCTTGATAAATAATGTAAAGCAGTCTCAGTTGTTTGTAATATCTGAATGAGTATACCACTCACATTATATACGAGACATATTTTTTGTTAAATTTTGTTAAATTATAGAACATAACGTAATCTTGATGGGGGCACAGACATGGCGAGGAGGGCAGGTGAGCATGCTCAGTGTGGCTGGTGTGCCCCTCC
>NW_006479231.1:0-385 GCF_000325575.1 Pteropus alecto | reverse complement strand
GTTCGTTAATCTGTCATTCTCTCCTTACCCATTTGCTCCCTCATGTCACCTCCATTGTGCCAGGTGCTGGTGCTAAATGACCACTGGTTTCTGGGACCTGGCCAAGGCATTAAGGACCCACATCACTTGGATTAGTAGATATGTCTGTGTGGTCCACAATAAATTCCTAATGTGAGAAAGGCAGCAATGAAAGACGGAGTGATAAGAGTTGTCAACTCACAGAACAAGAAAACTTAAACTTTTACAACTCTTATAGGAAAGAAACTTGATAGAGGTTTTCCCCAAATCTGCTAATCATTTTTTAAAAATGTAGGTGCTATTTCAAAGCTAATTGTAAAACAGAACGCTTTCTAAATAATAATAATTTAAAACAAATTTGGCTTGA
>NW_006479230.1:0-385 GCF_000325575.1 Pteropus alecto | reverse complement strand
ATAGTATTTCTGTCATTTTTAAGGTTGAATAAGATTCCAGTGTATGTGCATATCACTTTTTCTTTATCTGTTTTTCTGTTAATGGACATTTGGCTTGTTTCCATATTTTGGTTATTGTGAATAATGCTGCAGTAAACGTAAGAGTACAGATATCTCTCTGTGATCCTGATTTTTCAGTCTTTTGGATGTACAGTTAGGAGTGGAATTGCTAGATCCGTGGTAGTTCTATTTTTAATTTTTGAAGCACTTTCATACCATTTTCCATTGTGGCTGTACCATTTTATATTCCTACCCACCCTCTTACTCCATTGAGGCTGCTGTAAGAAAATACCACTAGGTAGCTTATAACAACAGTTCTAGAGGCTGAGAAGTCCAAGATCAAGGT
>NW_006479229.1:0-385 GCF_000325575.1 Pteropus alecto | reverse complement strand
CATCATCATCATCAATCTAATATCTAGCATCTATCTACCTCTTATTTATCTATTTAACATCTGTCTCTTACCCTCATTTTATCCATACTAGAATGTTTGTAGCAATACCTCATTATGATTTGAATTTGCCATTCTCTAAAAACTGAGGATATAGAACTTATTTTCATGTGCTTATCTTTTCTCTAATCATGTGTTTACTCAAATCTTTTGCCATTATTTTTTTGAATTGAGCTGTTTGTTTTGTTATTGAGTTGTACAAATCCTGTAACAGATATATGCTTTGCAAATGCTCTAATCCCATCTGTAACATGTCTTTACATTTTTTAGTCTTTCAATGGACAAGAATTTTTTAACTATGATGAAGTATAATACATATATATTTTTT
>NW_006479228.1:0-385 GCF_000325575.1 Pteropus alecto | reverse complement strand
CCCTCGCCTCCCCCACCCACATGTGACTTCTTAAGAAAGACCTCTGTTAGTACGTGCGTTTCTACAGTATTGCGTGTTTTCTTCGCATCGTTTCTAGACCCTGGAACGATCTTATTTGTGCGCGTTGATCTTGTTTCTCTCCACTCGCAGGTAAGCTCACTGAAGGCGGGGACATGTCTTGTTCACTGCTCTGTCCCCAGTTCCGAAGACAATTCCTGAGGCATAGTGGGCACTCGATAAATATTTACATAACTCCGGGGAAGGAGTGTTATGAGGCTGGATACCTTCTCGCCTGTGTTCAGGGGCTCCATTAGTATCTAACTCCCTCAGTAATTCGATGACTATGTTTCGAAATAAGTATCAGATCATGAATCGTTGCCATTTT
>NW_006479227.1:0-385 GCF_000325575.1 Pteropus alecto | reverse complement strand
TGCTCTGGCTAGGATTTCCAGTACTATGTTGAGTAAAAGTGGTTAAGAGTGGGTGCTCTTATTCCTAATCTTAGAGAAATAGCTTTCAATCTTTCACCATTGAGTATTATGTGAGCTGTGGGCTTGCCATATACAGTTCTTTTTATGTCGAGGTACATTTCTCCTATACCCAATTATTTTAGAATTCTTATCATGAGATGACATTAAATTTTGTCAAATCATTTTTTTGCATCTATTAAGGTGATCGTGTAGTTTTCATCCTTCATTTTATTAATGTGGTGTATCACAGTTTTTGATTTGTGTAATGTCAAAACATCCTTGTATCTCAGGGATAAATCACACTTGATCACGGTGTATGATCCTTTTAATGTGTTGTTGAATTTGG
>NW_006479226.1:0-385 GCF_000325575.1 Pteropus alecto | reverse complement strand
GTAAATACTCAATAATGACTTAACGAAAGGATGAAGTTTATACCAGGAAACTAGGGGTACAAAAAAGGTATAGTAGGGACCGAGGGAAGAAAGCCAGCAAAACCTTCATCTCCTGCAGTGTCCCAAACTGCAGGCTCAGGAAGCAGCAACGCGGCCATGCTCGCTCGAACGGATTAATCAGCTCCAAGTTAAAGAGGTCAGAGAGGCAAGAAACGGAAGCCCAGGGGCGAGGCCTGCTTGCTGGTTTTTGTAGTAACCTGGCAGAATGACCGGTCTCTAACGATAAGCATGCAGAAAATTTTGTTAAACTGCTTGATAAAAACAAAGGAAAAGAAAAAACTTGAGAATTGTTAGAAAAAGAAAGAAAAAGAGATCTGGGAGACAT
>NW_006479225.1:0-385 GCF_000325575.1 Pteropus alecto | reverse complement strand
GGAGGACAGCAGCGCGTGTGTGGACCCATTTCTAGACCTCACTCCACCCGGGCCCGAGGCTCCAGTCCTGGGCACTCGATGGGCGATGTGCAGTATGATTCAGGCCTCGTAGCACGGCCAGCTGGAGGACAGTTTGGTTTTATTACGGTGAGTTGTGAGTGGCCTTGGGAAGCACTCGAATCCATTGGCTCACCGGGAAAAGTGACACTAGATTAAAGTCACGTGTATTAGAATGAAAATTGGAGGTTCGGCAAACAGTTTGAATGGCTGAGGCCGAAATCAGCAAATCAGGTGGTTCAGGTTTGTTTGGGACTTGTCACTGCCCATCGTTTTTCGAAAGTATGGCCTTTAGGGGACACCGTTTCTCACGCTGTTCTTTAACTCG
>NW_006479224.1:0-385 GCF_000325575.1 Pteropus alecto | reverse complement strand
CTAACTCTAATTCCAACACTAAACACTAACCCTAAAACTAAGCCCTTACACTAACCCTAACCCTGACCTTAACCCTAATACTAACACCTTGCCCTAACACTAACCCTACCCCTAACTCTAAACCTAATCTTAATTCTAATCTTAATCCTACCCCTAACTGTAACCCTAACCTTAGCCTTAACGTCTTACCCTAACGCTAACCCTACCCCTAAAAGTAACCCTACCATAATTCTAACCCTAATGCGAACCCTAACTCTAACTTGAACCCCTAAACCTAACCCTAACCCTAATGCTGACCCTAACACTAAATTTAACCCTAACCCTAATCCTCAACCGAACCTTAACCCTAACCCTAACCGTGACCCTAACATAACCCTAACCCTAA
>NW_006479223.1:0-385 GCF_000325575.1 Pteropus alecto | reverse complement strand
CAAATCAAAACCACACTGAGATATCAGCTCACACCCATTAGGATGACTATTATCGAAAAAAGGTGGGGTTTTGTGGAGGGGGGCGGTTCACAAGTGTTAGTGAGGAAGGAGAGAAACTGGAACCTTCATGCACTGCTGTCAGGAACATAAAATGGTACAGCCACTGTGGAAAACAGTATGGCGGTGTCTCAAAAAGTTAAACATAGAATTACCTTATGACCCGGAAATTCTGCTGCTAGGTATATGCCCAAAAGAATGGACAGCAGGGACTCAAACAGATACCTGTATACCAACGATTGTAGCAACAGCATTATTCATGACAGCCCCAAAGTAGAAATACTCAAGTGTCTATAAATGGATAAACAAAATGTGGTCTATACATACA
>NW_006479222.1:0-385 GCF_000325575.1 Pteropus alecto | reverse complement strand
ATCATTAAGATGATATCATCATTACTCAGCAATGATACAGAAAATCTATCATATTAAATGAGAGAGGTCAGTAAAGTGACTGGATTGATTAAACTGACAAATATTTATTACTAGCTCTCTTGAATACTAGCCATAATTATTTAGAAAATACAATGTGGAAAAGATATCTCACATTAATGTAGCCCAAATTAAAAAACATATGGAAATACACTCAGAAAAATGTGAAAAACCTATATGATGAAAAGATATATATGATGTGTCATTGAATTATAAATGAAACCTATATCATTTTATTAACCAATGTCACCTAAATCAATCAATCAATAAGAAAACAATTGCTGTAGAATCTTAAAGACCTGAATAAATACAGATATATTTTGACCTC
>NW_006479221.1:0-384 GCF_000325575.1 Pteropus alecto | reverse complement strand
TTTGAAATAATAATAACATAATTTATAATAATAGAAAAATGAAATATCTAGGTATAAATCTAAAATGATACAGACAAGAATTATATGTGGAAAACTACAACACTCAGATGAAATAAATCAAGGACAGTCTTAAATGAAGAGATATTTTATGTTCATGAACTATATGACATGACATTGTTAATAGTCAGTTCTTCAAAACTTGATCTATATATCTAGTACAATCCCAAACAAAATTCCGTAAGCATTTTTGTAAATATTGACAAAAGTATCTTAAAATTCACATGGAAAGGCAAAAGACCATAATGACAAATACAATACTGAAGAAAGAAAATCGCATATCTGAAAATGACTTGTATCTAAAATATGCAAACAACTTTTAAAACT
>NW_006479220.1:0-385 GCF_000325575.1 Pteropus alecto | reverse complement strand
TGAACAGCTCAGTGGCTGCTCTCTCAGCCGGTGCGCAGAAGGTCGCTAACAGAGGCCGCTCCATTCAGGACATTGAGACACTACAGCGGGAATACGAGGGGACACTGAGTCAGGCCAAGGAGAGACAGACTGTGCTGGAGAGCCTGCTGGCCACCTGGCAGAGGTGAGCAGCCTTCCTTTTTGAGCTGGTAGCTTGGGTTTCAATAACTTCCCTTAAACAGGAAATCCTGGGCCAGCTGTTCTCTAAGTGTAATAACTTCCCCGGGCGTAGAACACATCGAGTCACGTGTCTAACAGAGAAGACCTCGATCTTTGTTAGAAGCTGACAATCCCCGAGAAGGAAGAGGGTTAATGCATCTCATTCCATGTGATTCAGAGAGAGACA
>NW_006479219.1:0-385 GCF_000325575.1 Pteropus alecto | reverse complement strand
TCTTGCCTGAACTTTCTTGTGGTGATCTCTCTTGACTTTCATCCCAGGAGATTGCAAGAGCCCAGGACACCAGTAACAGCAGAAGGCAATACTTGCATTCTGACCTTAGCAGGGGTTGACCTTCCACTCTCTGTGTTCATGACTCATAGCATGTTCTCTGCTGCCTGCCTAGTCTTTGTCTTTTAGAAGTGACCCATGACCAGAACAGGTTTCTCAAGTGAGTCTCTGGGAATGTCTGCTACCATTTCTTTGAAAGGACTGTTAGGATATTAGATATGACGAGCTATTAAGGATTGTAATGTTGCTGTTATATGTCATTTGAATGCAGGAGGAAGCAAGAGATTTAAAAAGGTTAAATCAAGCTACATTCAGAGACTGCAATATG
>NW_006479218.1:0-385 GCF_000325575.1 Pteropus alecto | reverse complement strand
AAAACAGGGCCAGGAGTCCAGCTGGGAGGGCCGGAAGGGCTGGCTGGGGTCCAAGAAGAGGGGAGGTCCACCCTGGGCATTTGCCCAGGAGCATGGGCTGCTTCTTGCTCAGACTGGGTTTGGGCCCAGAGGGGACACCAGTCACTTGGGCTGGACCGTCTAATGGCCCCAACATCAACATCCAGAGGGTGGAAGAAGGGCCGAGAATATTAGCAGTCAGCACTTTTCGGGTCTGCCTGGGTTCCCTTCCATTCCTAACTCATTCCACAATAGCTGAAAGAGAGTAGGTAACAACAACAAAAATGTTAGATGGTTGAGTGCATGGATAAGGGAGGGAGGAAGAGAGAGAGTGAATAAATGAAAGAAGGAAAAAAATATAGTTATT
>NW_006479217.1:0-385 GCF_000325575.1 Pteropus alecto | reverse complement strand
TGTTTGCTGCACAGACTTTATCAACAAAAACAACAACCGAAAGTCTTTTTCCAGAAATTAGACCCTGCACGAGATAACGTGGATGTCATTGGTTAGAATTCACAACATCACTGATGTTTTGAAGGAAGCATTGGTTGATTCCCAAAGGCACAGCCTAAAAAGTTGAAAAGTGACTACGAGTGTGGAGACTAGGTCTCAGAACACATTGATGGAGACAAGGAGTTATGGTCAAGTAGCTCCTTGCAGGCACTTGAAGATCACTGATTTCAAAGTGGAGGTTGTGAAAAAAAAAGTGGCGGGTGAGTCTTCCATTTATGACCGGGCCTATGATTCTCAACCTATATTCTAAATACTGAAAATAGAAACTTGAAGAAAATATCTCTGA
>NW_006479216.1:0-385 GCF_000325575.1 Pteropus alecto | reverse complement strand
TCCTTGCAATCTGTGAGGTCAACCAAGTACTGCCTCGCCTAAAAAACGAAAAAATTAAAAGAAAATTAGCTAAGCACCATTAGCCGGTACCTAAATCACAATTCCCTCGTATTTGCTAAGTTTTTGGTAACGCGTGATGTTTATTAGCCTTCATTATAGTCACCATCGGCATGTGCACTCAGGAGGGTTGCCCCTTCTGTTCTCCACTGAAGTGCTTCTCAGCAGAAGTCCTCCACCTCTTTTTTAATGACAAGTTTACATTTGGAGGCCCTCAGGTACCCCACTGTGCCCTTTTCTCAAATCTCTCTGGTGGGGGCCAGCTAATAGTGTGTCTTCACCGTGACTGTAGATCCTCTGATATGCAGCGTTCTGAGATTTGGTTACT
>NW_006479215.1:0-385 GCF_000325575.1 Pteropus alecto | reverse complement strand
CTGTTTGGGGATGGAATGTTCTGCACTTCTCTGTTAAGTCCATCTAGTCTGTCACATGTAAGGCCAATGTTTCCATACTGATTTTGTCTGGACGATCTATCCACTGATGTGAGTCGGGTATTTAAGCCCCCTACTATTATTGTGTTACTTTCAATCTCTTCCTTTACGTCTGCTAATATTTGCTGTATGTATTTAGGTGCTCCTAGGTTGGGTGCATAAAGGTTTATAAGTGCTATATTCTCTGGTTGGATTGATCCTTTTATCATTATGTTATACCCTTGTCTCTTGTTACATTCTGTTTTAAAGTCTATTTTGTCTAAATAGTGCCATCCCAGCTTTCTTTTCGTTTGCATTTGCATGGAATATCTTTTTCCATCCCTTCACT
>NW_006479214.1:0-385 GCF_000325575.1 Pteropus alecto | reverse complement strand
CAAGGAGAAAGGAAAGAGCAGGAATAGGAAAGGAATAAGAAAGAGTAATAGTGGTCAAGGGTCAGCCTTAATGGTTTACAATCAGAGAGTAAAAGAATAAAAGCCTGCACTGCTATTCATCCCAGCTATAAGCTGGAAGGGAACTTGCCACCTCGAGAAAGCAGCAGAGACTCAATTAAACAGAAAAGCAGTGAACCCCAATAGTGTTATTGAATCCACTATTTTCCAATAAAATTGAACTTTCAAAAGAGTATAACAATTAAAATTCAATAAATGACTCAAAAGGAGATTTTAATATATGATATATTGAATATCTTATAATTTTAAGTATATTTAAGCACAGTTATTCAATGAACAAGATATCAACTATAAAACAATTCTTTTT
>NW_006479213.1:0-386 GCF_000325575.1 Pteropus alecto | reverse complement strand
CTCGCTCGGCGGTGGCAGCATCACCACATTTTGGTATGGCATTCTTACCTCTCAGCTGTGAGAGCCTGGCAAGCTCTGGGAGGAAGGGGCAGGTGCTGTGGGGACAGGACAGGCAGCTGTGATGTTGGGCTGTCAGAGAGCCTGGGCTGACTTTGCAATCACGACGGCACATAGAGCCCCTTAAAGCAACGAATGAACCGGGCCAGTGAAGGTATCCGTCACCCCTAAAAAATAGCAAGTAGCTCCCAGGAGGTGGGGCCAGGTCTGAGTGGTGTGGCATCACTTGTCCTCCCTTGTCCTCCCTTAAGGGTTCTGATGAAGCACCAAGTCTGGCCTCCACGCTGGGCTCCCGGATGCGTAGCAGACCTCAGTGACGTCCAGCGATC
>NW_006479212.1:0-384 GCF_000325575.1 Pteropus alecto | reverse complement strand
CTTCTTAGTAATATGCTTTTTCACCTAATACAGCATTACCCTTTGTCTTATGAACTGTGGAAGAAATCTCCATTCTGGTTCAGAATTTGAAGGCTTCCTAAAGCCTAAGATTATCTGCAGTAGCAGATTTGGCCTCTAGAGGAAGACACAACACAAATTGAACTCAGTAGAAAATGATAAAGGGACCAGCCCTTTGAGGGAATGCTTTTTGCTTTACAAGCCGGGTAACTCAGTCGTGGCTCTGTCGGTGTCCATGTGGCTGAACTGTTTCCAGAAAAGAGCCTCCTGTTCCCTCACAGCTCAGACATGAAGCCCATTCTCACTTCAGTGCTTGTGATACTATTCACATTCAGTAAGTAAAGTCTCTTTGTACTCTAACTTTTT
>NW_006479211.1:0-384 GCF_000325575.1 Pteropus alecto | reverse complement strand
TCAATGGCCATTTTCGAAGTAATGAAAAGGCTATTCCTCACGTTCATATGGAATTACAAGGGGCCCTGAAAAGCCAAAAATAACCTTGAAAAAGAAGAGTGTTGGGGAACTCATACTTGCAGTGAGGTACCGGGATAAAGATGGACACACGGACCAATGGAATAGAACTGAGGGTCCAGAAATAGACCGATACATGCACGGCCAATTGATTTTTGACAAGGGCGCCAAGTCCATTCAGTGGGGGAAAGAACAGTCAGTTGGTGCTGGGACAACTGGACATCCACGTGCAAAAGGAGGAAGTTGGACCCCTACCTCACACCTTAGATAAAAATTAACCTGAAATGGATCGATGACCTAAATATAAGAGCTAAAACCATAAAACTC
>NW_006479210.1:0-384 GCF_000325575.1 Pteropus alecto | reverse complement strand
AATAAATTGCAGAAATTTAGAGATAGATAAAATAAATATGACAGAAGGTTAACAATCAGTGGATCTGTATGAAGGACATGTAAGTGTTCACTGGAGCGTTCTTTCCATTTTTATGTAAATTTGAAATTCTCAACATAAAATTTCAGAAGCAAAAACATAAGTTAAATCATGTTCCTCCGCTGCTCAAAACACTGCGATGACCAAATGTCTTCTCATTGTGCCCAGAGAAAGAGTCCAGAGAAAGTTCTTGTATCAGCCCACCAGACCCTACATGTCTGGACCCCCCATAGCATATTTCTCTGTCTGCTCATCCCACTGTTCTCCTCCTTGCCCCTCCCCTCCAGAAACACTGCTCTCTGGTGTTCCTTAAGCAATCATGAATTG
>NW_006479209.1:0-384 GCF_000325575.1 Pteropus alecto | reverse complement strand
TGTACTTCTTTAACCCTTCACCACTTTCTCCCAGCGCCCCCAACGCCCTCCCCTGTGGCCATCACCGGATTGCTCTCCACCTGATTTTAATGAATGTAAGTCCCAGATGACACTTCCAGAGACAAGAACCGATGTCTGGATGAAGTTCTGGCTGACGTGCCTGTGCTTTCCACGCATCCATCGCCGCACGTGTAACACAGAATGAGAAGAGCTTAGAAGGGAAACCGCAAGTAGCCCTGAGCTTGCCCAGGCTGCGGACTCACCACAGGTCTCCTAATTGTGCTGCCTTCCCGGAAGTCAGGGCCAGGGTCTCCGCTGATGAGAGACACGGGCCATGCACTGCAGTCCGTGGCTCGTTCCCTGTCAGCTGCGCTGTCTTTGAAA
>NW_006479208.1:0-384 GCF_000325575.1 Pteropus alecto | reverse complement strand
TAAGCAAGTTACAGTGCCAAGATAATACAGTGCCAGTTTTAAGTCACAGGGCTACCTTAACTCCAGGCTCTCTAATATTTCCCAATGTAAAATACCTAGGGGCTGATTTGCCTGGGTTTAGAAATGTACCAAAGAGCCATTTCTCTCACACAGGCAGTGAGCAGTTTACTAGGTACCAGGAATGTTTAAACTGGCTCTTCTCTGGTGGAGGCCTCTGTTTCCTCCTCCTCCTCAGCAAGTGGGGAGGTAACTGGAATCGGAACATTCATTCCTTTCGGATATTGCACAAGTGTTCTTTCCTCTGCCAGCTGTTTCCTGGTGCCATCAGGCAAATCGAGCGTGCCTTTTGTGCTCCACAGAACTTTTTCTGAATATGCGTTATAG
>NW_006479207.1:0-384 GCF_000325575.1 Pteropus alecto | reverse complement strand
TTTTTTTTTTACAGTTTGTTTGCCCCAGGATCCAAATAAAGTCCACTCATTGTAAATGAATCTCTCTCAAATGCCTTTTAATCTATGGGTTTTTCCCTCTGTTTCTCTTTTTCTTTTGACTTACAATTTTTCTTTTTGAATAAACTAGGTTGTTTGTCCTATGGAGCTTAGAGTAGGCTGGATTTCGCTACTTTGCACTTTACAGCGTCACTTACCATATCCTCTTTCCTTGGTATTTCCTGTGAGTTTGGCTGTCAAATCTAGTTATTTGATTAGATTCAGATGCAGTTTTTAAATTTCTTTTTAATTGTAGTTAATGTACAGTATTATTTAATTTCAACACAGTGATTCAACATTTATGTACCTTACAAAATGATCACCACA
>NW_006479206.1:0-384 GCF_000325575.1 Pteropus alecto | reverse complement strand
TTTTAATAAATGGGTTTTATATGATTAAACAAGGACTTATAGATATTTTAAGCACTAAATAATGTTCCATTGATCCAGTCATTCATTTAACGAACAGTTGAGTCCCTGTGCTAGTCCTTAGACATAGTGGTGAACAAGAATAAAAAGGTTTCTAACTTGTTTAACTATTCTCTTATCAAAGGCTAATCAGATTGTTTCAACATCTTTAAATAAATTTTTGTTCTTGCCCAGAACACTTGATAACTGGCAAAGGAATTGGGAGGAGGGTAACATTATTTTGGAAAACTCTTTCAATATTTAGGGTGTTGAGCAAAATCTCCGGAAAAGCCTTTGTTACCCTTCAGAACATTAAAGTACAATCCTTTCTATCTGCACTCATTATAA
>NW_006479205.1:0-384 GCF_000325575.1 Pteropus alecto | reverse complement strand
TTCTCCCACTGTAGCTCATAAAGTGTGTAGCAGATGTTTCATCTGCCCCAAACATAAGCCTGAAAACCCCTCCACGGATCCCAGGGACATTCCCCATTACCTTTAGGTCCATTTGAGGTCTGGCAATAGGACTTTATCCAAATGTCACCATCTCAATCATATGAGTTATTTGTGATTGGGTTGAGGTATTTGTCATTGGGTTGAGGTATTGCCTTGCAGGAGAGCAACAGCCTTAATGGTAGGTGAATTTTTATTAGAAAAAATAATTCCCAATTGGGAAATTCCCTCTGAATTACATAATGACTCGCGAACTTATTTCACTGGGCAAGTAATGTAATCGATTTGTAACATTTGGCCTACTCTACAGCATTTTTTTAATTAAAA
>NW_006479204.1:0-384 GCF_000325575.1 Pteropus alecto | reverse complement strand
TAAACACACGGACATAATATATATTTTAAAATGGGTGCTTACGGATGACTTCTAAAAAACCATAATACTTCTTGGGATTGTTATGATGTTTGCCTCGTATGATCGTAACTTAATATTTCATTGGCCCAGTATAAACTGTAGAAGAAATCATAGTTTTATCCTATGCGATTGGTTTCTTTATATTTTCTCCAAAATGAAACTGAATTTATATTCTTCTGGTTATAAAAGTAATACTTGCTTCTTGTGACAGATCGAGAACATCGAGGAGTGTATTTCTGAAAGTCAAGTGACTGGCACCCACGCCTCCATCACCGAGAGGGGGCACTGGCTGCAGAGACGGGCTTCCAGCGCAGCTCGTGCTCCGGGCAGCTCCGGGTGGCTCTC
>NW_006479203.1:0-384 GCF_000325575.1 Pteropus alecto | reverse complement strand
GAGAGAGAGCTCAGGAGAGAGAATGAGAAGGACCTAAAATCCTGAGGAAAAGAGCAAAACCCACCAATAAAAGTAAAATTAAGTGGGAATTAACCAAGGGAGAAGCCAGGTTGATACTGGACAGTGTTAAACATTCTGTAAACAAAAGAAAGTCTTTCTTGCCTCAGGCAGACCAAATCATGGCAATTTGATTAAAATAATAAGTAGCCCCTCAACATTTCTATAATAAAGAGCTTCCTGCTACTATACAATACAGGCAAGCAACCTCCCTACAGGCCAACTCTGTAAAGGGCCAGATAGTAAAAATTTTATGTATTATGGTCCATTTGGTCTCTGTTGTAGCTACTCAGTTCTGTCAGTGTAGTGTGATAGCAGACAGAGGCA
>NW_006479202.1:0-384 GCF_000325575.1 Pteropus alecto | reverse complement strand
TAAATGGATTGAATGCTCCAATCAAAAGACAAGGTGGTGAATGGGTAAGAAAATAAAACCCATAACATATGCTGCCTATAAGAGACCCATTTCAGATAGAATCTTTTTTGATGACAGCATAACCCCAGGGACTCAAGAAACAGTCCAAGGCAAGTGGGTGATTCAATCAGAAACCCAGCATCCTCTGGGATATGGCCCTTGGCCTTGGTCACATGGTTGGAGGTAGCTTTCCAGAACCACATCAAAGCTTAGACTGTAGACAAAGAGAAATGTGATCTGGCAATTGCACACATGTCTCTGCCCTCATTCCATGACCCTGAACTGAGTCACAAGGCTGGAAGAGTGACACTAGTATAGACTAGATGGGGAGACATGAGTTCGGGG
>NW_006479201.1:0-384 GCF_000325575.1 Pteropus alecto | reverse complement strand
ACGTCTACAAAAAGCTCTGTCCATTCATGTTCATAGCAACTTTGTTCTTAATAGTTAGAAATTGGAAACAATCGACAAGTCCATTCAATAGTGAATGGATAAACTAATTGTGGTGCATCCATACAATGGATACTACTCGGCAATAAAAGAGAAGAAACTACCGATACATATAACGATGTTGATGAATCTCAGAAGCATTATGCCAAATGAAAGAAGTCAGACGCAAAAAAACCTTGAAATCCAAATTCATATAGAATTATTCCATGTTATATACTCTTCTGATAAAAGTTAATCTAGGGAGACAGAACTGAGGTCAGTGGTTGCTATAAGTTAGTGATGTCATGGTGAAGGAATCAATGACAAAGGAACATGAGAGAGCTTCTT
>NW_006479200.1:0-384 GCF_000325575.1 Pteropus alecto | reverse complement strand
CCACACATACATACACACAAACACAACACACATGTGTGCACACAGGCACACCACACACACATACACACACATACACACATACACACCACACACACGTATACACACATACCAGACACCACATATACAGACATGCAAACACACACCACACAGACATGCACACAAACACACATGCATGCACACACACACCACACACACCACATATACACATACATATATGTACATCCAACACATACGTACACACACAATAAACATAACCACACACAAAGACACACACAGAGACACACCACAATATGCACACACAAACACATCACACACACGTACACACACATACATACTACATACCACATATACACATACACACATGCACACACCACAACACATACA
>NW_006479199.1:0-384 GCF_000325575.1 Pteropus alecto | reverse complement strand
GGGTGCCCCGACACCAGTGCCCCTGCCTCCCGGTCTGCGGGGACGCCTGGAGGGGGCACCACACGGACGCGCTGGGCTCCAGGCTCGCCCCCTGTCCCCCTCCTTCCCAAACCGCTGGGCAAGAGCGACTCTGCTTTTCTTTCCCAGCCCCTCCCCGCCTCAGCCCCTGCTGCCCGAGAAAGCGCTGGAAGGAGCCCAGGCTCCGCTGAGTCACCCGCCTCTGGACACGCTTAAATAAACCAGAGGCGGGTGACAGCGGGGACTGGCCGCTGGAGGATGCAGCCAACCAAGCGCCAGCCCCGCGATGTGCCGCCTCCCCTTGCGAGCTCCGAGTCACCGGGGGAGCAGGAGCCGGGGCGTTTTTTAGGGGCAAAAACCAAGTAG
>NW_006479198.1:0-384 GCF_000325575.1 Pteropus alecto | reverse complement strand
AAAGTAGACGGGTAGGTGCCGGGGGCTGGGAGCTTTGTTTGATGGGGACGGAGTCCTGGAGATGGCGGCGGGGACGGCAAGGTGAGCTGTGGACAGGACAGTTCAGAGGATCGATTTTCCATCACGTACATTTAACCGCAATACAGAAGTCTGCCGACTTGCTTAGCTCAAACGCGTGAGAGCCAAGTGATGTTTAGGCTCAGAGCTGGGAAATGGGGCAGACGAATGGCTGGGGTTTGGGAACCGCACAGCTGCGGCTGACGGGGACAGCTGTGCACGTCAAGAGGCAGTGCTCACGCAGCGTGCGTGCTCCCCCAGTGCCCAGGGCGCCACGCGGCCGTGGGCTCCGGTGACGGGGAGAGTCCTCCCGCCTCGTCAGCCTGC
>NW_006479197.1:0-384 GCF_000325575.1 Pteropus alecto | reverse complement strand
TTGACTAAACTACTGTTCAGAAAGATTTCACTACCAAAATCCTTGGTCTAGAGGACATAGAGTCACCTTGTTTGACAAGGAATCCACCTTCCATCAACCCTTTGGGAAGACGACATTGTCTTAGTAGATCCTTTTCCTAATATAATATCTGTCTAATAAATGGCACTAAAATCTGTCTTTCGGTCCGGGGCCATCCTGGCTTTTTAGTCCTGGGCACCTGTGCATTTGTTATGAGGAAGTCCTGATGTGAATAACTCCCAAAACTGAACATTCAATAATAGATGTCATTTACTTTAAAGACAGTACGTTGTTGATGTCTTTAATTAGCTTTGTTGTAGGACAAAAATGCATCATTCGTTCCAGAAATATTTGTTGCATTCATAA
>NW_006479196.1:0-384 GCF_000325575.1 Pteropus alecto | reverse complement strand
TTTTTTTAGCAATAAAGTGTTTTTTAATGAAGGTATATACATTGTATTTTTAGAATAATGCTGCTATTGCACACTTAATAGGCTGCAGTATATTAGAGACATAACTTTTATTTGCAGTGGGAAGCCAGAAAATTACTGTGACTCACTTTATTGTGATGTTAGCTTCAGTGCCGTGGTCTGGAACCTAACCCACAGTATCTCTGCATTCTGCCTGTTAAGCTGTGACACAACAATATAATTGCTAGGTATATGTCAAAAAGAAATTTCTATACATCACATCAAAACACGTTGTAGAATTCAGACATATGCATTATCCCTAGTAGTGCCAAACAGAATAATCGCTCCTCGGCAATAAAATCACAAACAATATATGGTAGTTAAAAA
>NW_006479195.1:0-384 GCF_000325575.1 Pteropus alecto | reverse complement strand
TAATTAATTATTTGGTAAGGCAGAGTCAAAGTCATTTAGAATAAACTGGTATTGGGAAGCAATGAGATATCCATGAAATGATGTCTATGAGGCTCAAAGACACTAAGAAATAAAGTGCACAGAGAAGTCTGCGAAAGGACTGATCACTGGTCCTTGAGGAGCAAAAATCATGAAAGGCAGCAGGAAAAGGAGAAGCCAGGAGTATCCTTTTCAACAGAATAACCAAAATAACTCATTATTATGTAAACAAATAAATTTAAAAAATGGTGTCATGTGTGCCTTTGTATATGTCTGTGAATTTGATCATATATCATAGTTAGATGGTAGGCTTGTTGAATATATTTTTTAATAAAATTTTTTTATGGTGACATTGGTTAACAAAAT
>NW_006479194.1:0-384 GCF_000325575.1 Pteropus alecto | reverse complement strand
TATGTTTTTTTAACTGAAATTCACATCTAAATGGGAATTCTATATTTCAACTGACAACCCAAGTACATTCCTATCTCTGCCCACGCACGCAGCCCATGCTCTTATCTCTTACTGTATCCATCAGATCTCCTTCTGCCCTTCAAGGTCTCCCTCAACCTTATACCTCCATGAAGCCCGCCTGGATCAGGCTTTCCTTATCTGGTACTCATTCTCTACCTCATTCATTTGGTTGCATATATAGGATGCTTGATGTCCTCTATAATTCTTCTTCTCTGAGTAAACGTTACGTTTATCAAAGGTAGTGATTGTACTCTAAGTAGGAGAATTTAATAAACATGCTTTGGTGGTGTGGTGCCTCTGCTAACCTATAATATAGGATGTGAG
>NW_006479193.1:0-384 GCF_000325575.1 Pteropus alecto | reverse complement strand
TGACCTACTGTCATCTGTGATGGGCCCACAGAATCTCTGAGATTTACCCAAGCGATACTGTATCTCATGCTAGCAGTGATGATCTTCCCGTCACTGTATTCCCTGAACTTTGCTTACTTCACTGGCTTAGATCTGTTGACTACATAGAATGCACCACCTTAGGACAGGGGCAGCTGCCTGTCAATATGCTGCAGGCATTTTGCGTATTGAATGTGGCAGGATCTCAGGCAGTCAGGGACTTTCAGACCAATAACTTCAGTTTTCTGCAATATCTGTGTCTGCACATTTCCACAGTAGGCACAGATCACAGGGAGACAAGCTGCTGTTTAGGAAGGTCCTACAGACCCCTGTGATCCCTAGCATGATATTGCAGCTCTTGCAGGC
>NW_006479192.1:0-384 GCF_000325575.1 Pteropus alecto | reverse complement strand
TATATCTGTAGTGAAATGATCAAGCTATTTAACATATCTCCTTAGTTAGCATTTTCTTTCATGTTAAGAGCACCCGAGGTCTACTTTTGTGGCAAATTTCCAATATACAACATACTATTACCTATAATTACTATGCTGTGCATTAGATCTTTAGGACTTATTCATTATGCCTAACTTTGTAGGGTGTGCCACTCTGTACATTTTGACTGACATTGCTCCATATCTCCAACCTCCCTGCTCCTGGCAACCACCATTCTGCATTCTGCTTTTATGAATTTGATGTTTTTAGATTCCACGTATAAGTAAGATCACGAGTATTTTTATTTCTGTGTCTGGCTTACTTAGCATAATATCCTCCGGGTTGATCCATGTTGTTGTAAATGG
>NW_006479191.1:0-384 GCF_000325575.1 Pteropus alecto | reverse complement strand
TGATGAAAATGTTAGCGCTTGTTTAGGGGAACAACTCACCAAATCAATCCTCTCACTCATCACTCTAAACTTAATAATGACTCTATCAATTAGCATTTGTAACTTTAAAGAAAAAATTAACTTGTAAATTGAGGCTGATTTTTTTTTAAGTCTCTATGAAGACCTGGTGGTTCTGTGACTTACATCAATTTTAATAAAACTATTTGAAACATAGTAATTATATTATAAACTCCCTGCAAAAAGCTATGCGTTATAAATCACACAAGATATACAGTAAGTGAATGACTTATAAACATTTTTTGTTTGCATCTTACAGGAAGAAATTAATTTTACATTTCAATCAGAACATAATATAAATAAAACATACCAGTTAACATGCGGGAT
>NW_006479190.1:0-384 GCF_000325575.1 Pteropus alecto | reverse complement strand
CAGTGCAGACACCGTGGGGGCTTGAGCTACACACTCTATACTCAGCGACTGTCCCTTTGATTGGATCCTAGCTAGTAGGGACTTTGAGATCCTCAGTGCAAGGACACTAAAAATAGACGATGGGGTAGGGTAAGGTGTAAGAGCCCTGGTCCCAGAATCATTGACTTACTGTGTGGCCTCAGGTAAGTGACTCTGCTCTCTTGGACTCAGTTTCCTCATCTGTAAAATGAGGGGCTTATCCTTGGCCTGTCCTGGCTCTTCCTTCCAGAGCATTGGGATAAGGCCAAAGACTAGCTTGTCACGTCCTTGCTGGTCCTGGCGGGCAGGGCATGAAGCATGCCCAGATCCTGGCACTCCCCCAGCCTGGGTTTAAATCCTGGCCCC
>NW_006479189.1:0-384 GCF_000325575.1 Pteropus alecto | reverse complement strand
GTGATTATTCACCTCTCCCGCCACACGAGAGGCCTGTCTGCCATCCCTGACGCGGCATTCCAGAGCTTGAGGTGCCTTCCCGCCCCCTTGTTTCCCCGGAGACTTTTTTCTGTCCTTGGAGACTCCAGAATTGCATGTGGCCCTTCCCTCCCGCCCCAGAGCGGCTGGGAGGAGATGCTGGTCTCCCTGGTCCCGGCCCTGCCCCCCAGACCCCGAGCCAGGCGCCAGCCTGGAGCTGCTGGCTGGGGCCGCCGGTGTCCATCTTGTCACGTGTCCCCGTTTCCCTGTGGGTGGCAAGTTCTTGGGGCCCCCTTGGGCCTTCGGCCAGCGGGTGAGAGGACAGCCCTCAGCCTGCTGGTCCAGTCCGCCACCGGTAGTCGCAAG
>NW_006479188.1:0-384 GCF_000325575.1 Pteropus alecto | reverse complement strand
CACTTTGACTTCTTCTGTGTCTGGCCTCTAGACTCAGATTTGAAGGGTTCATCCGATGAGGTTCGGCTCACTCGGATAATCCCCTTTTAAAGTCTCCTATCACATAACCTGCTCGTGAGAGTGACGATCACTGGACATTTACAGATTATACCCACATGAAAGACAGGGGCAGAAATCTTGGGAACCACCTTAAAATTCTACATACCACACTCACTGACTGGCTGAGAGAGCCGGGGGAGGGTCACCAACTCCTCTAAAATGGGGTGGTTTTAGATTTGCAGAGCACCTAGCACACAGTAGGTGCTTACTAAATGACAGGGTCATACTCTTCCACCTAACAGGGGCCTCTCAAACCTTAATCAGGGCCCAGCCTTCCATCGTTAT
>NW_006479187.1:0-384 GCF_000325575.1 Pteropus alecto | reverse complement strand
TTCAACCCTTAACCTGTTTTAGTTTTCTGGGCAAGAAAACTGAATACCAGGTACCTGAAGTTGGTATCCAGGTGGCTGAGTTTCATGTAGTCGGCGAATGGCAGAGGAGATTTGAGTAGATTCTGTCTGAAACATAATTTCTTTGCCACTTCTTCTGCTCCAGGCAGCATCTAGGCATTTTAGTCAAGGGGCATTCATACTTCAAGGGAAGTCAGACTCCTCACAGGCGGGAGGCTCTGAGAAGGTGTTCCTCGACACCTTTCTAAGATCAAAAGGGCCAGCGGATTAATCACTGCTTGAGTCACAGACATTATTTATTCAACAAATACTTACTGAGTGGCCCCCTCCCCCAAACAAACCTCAAGGAGCCAGCCTTCTAGTGCA
>NW_006479186.1:0-384 GCF_000325575.1 Pteropus alecto | reverse complement strand
TGGGTTTTGCAACTGGTCTGGTGCTCATAAGTGGTGTTTTAAACTATCTTCTTCATCTACCTAATTCCATATTCTTATTGTCCTCTGCAAGCCTCTTAGCTGGTCAAAGTTCTTTGCTCGGTGAGATGACCCAATTCTTCATTCTTGTAAGGTCTGAATCATTAGCAATCTTCTTTGTAGGAATTGCTGTGGTATTCCACTGACCTTTAGTCACTGTACATGGGAGTACTAAGAGGCATCTCTGGGAAACTGCTGCGTTACAAATCCCCATTTTGTGTAGCAATGTAATTTCCTCTTGATAGTCAGGACCTACCACCCCAATTAGTACTCTAATCCCCTTCTCTTCATATTGATTCAGTGGCATGAGAAACCCAAAGTGGTCAG
>NW_006479185.1:0-384 GCF_000325575.1 Pteropus alecto | reverse complement strand
GGGCACATGCGATTTCCCCTTTGTCACCCATTCTCCCAGTAGAGCTTGCGATCTGGACGTGGGCTTCAGCAGACTCCCATCTGTCCATCTGCGGCTGAGATTCAGCCAATAGTGACACCGTCCCGAGAGAGAGAGGCCCCAGGTCTGAGAAACGGCCTCATGTGTCAGGAACGGGGTCCGGTCAGAGACCCCGCTGACCAGAGTATTGTGGGGCGGGGACATCGTGAGCCCCCACCTTCTCCTGCTTGGAGTCGGACTGGGGGATACTGTGCCTCCTCGGCAGCTGCCAGCAGCTGAGATTCTGTTCGGTCACGTGGGCACCATGAGTGGCGGAGACCGTGCCCAGGGGGATGGCTGGCAATTAGTGATCGTGGTCCCTCAGCA
>NW_006479184.1:0-384 GCF_000325575.1 Pteropus alecto | reverse complement strand
AGCCTGGCGGGCGAGGGCCCAGGAGGGACAGGGCTGGGAGGGCCGGCCGGGCGCTGGCCCCGGGGAGCTGGGCGGAAATGGAGGGAGGGCCTTGTGATTCCCTAGCTTGCAGGGGGATGCCTCCGAGCCCCGCTTTCAGGATTCACGCGGCGGGAATTTGCTGAGCATTCACCGTGTAGCAGGCATGACTCAGACAATGTCCCTGCCCTTAGGAGCTCACCTTTCTAGTGCAGGGTTAGTTGTTGTGTATTGGGCCGAGTGAGCTCTCTTCTAGTCCTAGATTAATGAGGGCTTGGCTCTTTTTCAGTCATAAGTGAGTAATGAACTCTTTGGAAAACTTTGCCACCATTTATCATGTAATATATACATACACGTATATATACA
>NW_006479183.1:0-384 GCF_000325575.1 Pteropus alecto | reverse complement strand
TGGCAGGGCCGTCAGCCCCCGCGGCCACCTCGCTGCCCTCTGTCCTCTGTGCAGCGGGCCGGCTGGTTTCAGCCATTCGTGCTGGGGAGTCACCCGCCTCCTGGGGGCCCCCTGTCCACGCGTCCGCGTTTTAAAGCCTGTCGTGCTCCCACGCTCCGAGCACCAAACGTGATGGTTTCCACGTTGTAAATAATCTACATGCAATGCGTATTAAAATAGGATATTGAAACGATTTGGAAGCATCTTTCTGAAGTTAACGACTCTCGCTGTAAGCACCGTCTGTCACACCCGCGTGAGGACGATGCGGTCCGTGGCGGCTGCGTGTCCACTGCCCCTCGCGGTTACAGCGGAGCTGGCCGGTTCCGATGGCCCGGTGACGTCGCA
>NW_006479182.1:0-384 GCF_000325575.1 Pteropus alecto | reverse complement strand
CAGTATTTCTCAATAAATGTTAGCTGGCGTTCAAGAAATATTTGTTGAATCTGAGTCTGCTGAGACTGGAGAGGAAATTATTCGTGGGACTATTTAGAGATATAAGAGAAGGATCTTTGATATTCCCCGTTTAGGAGAGATTCTCATATGTAACTGGGAGGAAACAGTTCTTATTTCAAATAATTAGAACAAAATGATTGGGCCTTTATCATCGTCTGGATCATTGTGCTGTTTATGAGCCTCGCTAATCTTGTGATAGAAACAAGACTCAGTATTCAGGAATGGAAAAGATACTGAGGAAGACATGGGGGAAGGAACCAAGCCAGAAGAAAATAATGCAGCGATAAGGAGGGTTAGAGCTTAAAAGAATATCTGCAAAGGCCC
>NW_006479181.1:0-384 GCF_000325575.1 Pteropus alecto | reverse complement strand
GAAACCATAAAAAGAGTATTATTGATAATATAAAAATTATCTTATATGCCTTCAGCAATTATTAATACTTAGGCTATATAAGAGGAAGTTTGAGAAAAACCAGAGAACAAGTATTAACTATTATTATACTTAATGTTATTAGCAGACTGCTAAAGACAACCAAACACATGCTTTTTTTTTTAATTCAAGATCAATTATATAGTTATACAGGCCTTATGGATGTCTTGGCATTGCTGTCTATCCCTGCCATCAGCACCTTCTCATCCTCAAGGGTTCTGTGACATCTACAATAGGCAAGTGTCAGACAGCGACCAGTGTCTTTTTACTGTTAGGCGCCTTTTTAATAATAATGAGAAATATGAATCCATGAGTTAATTCCTTTAA
>NW_006479180.1:0-384 GCF_000325575.1 Pteropus alecto | reverse complement strand
TTCTTGGGGATCACAACTTCAGAGGAAGCGAAGCGCCATCCTGGTAGGTCATGGAAGCAGCAAACCTGAGACAGGAGCAGCCAGAGGAGAGGCAGCCTGAGGTTACCAGTCAGGTGGGCCTGGGCCCAGGTGGGCCCCATGAGAGAGGGAGCCTATTACCAAAGAAACTTCAGTCCAGTGGGAGGCAGGCAAGACTAACTCTGAAACAGCAACTTTCCAGCTGTGTAGTCAGGAGGAGAGTAGAGAGAGGCTGGGTACTTGGCACCCCCATACGGGTGGAGGAAGGAGGGGGGAGCTATTACATAACAATGGTGTGCTCATTGGGAGAGGCTATGCTCAGTGGTCTGGGGATCCTGGGCTTAAAGTTCCCCTTGATCTTTTGGA
>NW_006479179.1:0-384 GCF_000325575.1 Pteropus alecto | reverse complement strand
GGTGGCCCTGGTGGTGGCTTCCTGGGTGGGTGGCTCTTTGCACTCAATTGTCCACATCATGCTGATGCTTCCACTCCAGCACATGGCCACATGTCCTGGACGCCTTCTACTGTCATGTACTCCAGGTGGTCAAACTGGCTTGCACTGACACCTCTGCCCTGGAGCGTCTCATGATCTCTAACAATGGGTTGGTGGTCCTGCTGTGGTTCCTCCTGCTCCTGGGGTCCTACACTGTCATTCCGGTGATGCTGCTGAGAGCTCACTGTGGGGAGGGTCGGAAAAGGGCCCTCTCCACCTGTCCCTCCCACATCCTGGTGGTGACGCTTCACTTTGTGCCTTGCGATTCCATCAGCTGCCGGCCCTTCAAGGTGCCGCCCATGGACA
>NW_006479178.1:0-384 GCF_000325575.1 Pteropus alecto | reverse complement strand
CAGAGAAATGCAAATTGAAAGCTCAATGAGATATCACCTGATGCCCGACAGAATGACCATCATCAATAAATCAAAGAACAACAGGTGCTGCCGAGACTGTGGAGAAAAGGGACCCCTCATACACCTTTGGTGGGACTGCAAATGGGCGCAGCCACCATGGAAAACAGTCTAGAGGTTTCTCAAAACCTTCCAAATGGATAGACCTTTTGACCCTGCATTTGCACTTCTGGGGATTTATTCAAAGAAAACCAAAACAATAATCTATGAACCCCAATATTCATGACAGCAAAAGTTACAATGGCCAAGATATAAAAGCAACCTAAATGCCAATCAAGAGACGACTGGATAAAAGTAATGGTTCATATATATAATGGAATATTACTC
>NW_006479177.1:0-384 GCF_000325575.1 Pteropus alecto | reverse complement strand
TAAGTGCCCAACAGAAGACAGCAAAAAATAATTTTTGCTTACTTACCGTCTACTGTTACTTCCTAAGTGCACACCAGAGGGCAGTAGACGGTAATTTTTTTATTACTTATACTCTGATGTTATTCCCAAAATGCTCACCAAAGGGCAGCAGAGAATGAATATTCATGATGACAAAACCTTGGTGTTATTCCTAACATGCTTACAAGATGGCAGTGGAGAATAACTTTCTCTTTCAGTCTGGTATAATTGTCGAGATGCATACCAGATGGGTGCAGAAAACAAAATTGAATCGAAACTACGGTCAGATTTTATTCCCAAAACTCACACCAGGTAGCAGCAGACAGTAAATTTTTATGATACACTTGGGTGTTATTTAAAAAAAAA
>NW_006479176.1:0-384 GCF_000325575.1 Pteropus alecto | reverse complement strand
AAACAAGGATGCTCGACCAGACACACTTCTGGGTCCCTGTTAACCAGGAGTTCTTAGCCATCTTTGCGCTGTGGACCCTTCTCAGAATAAGCTTTGAAGCATTAATAAAACGCACAGGATGACAAAGTCAGCTCCCCGTCTGTGGCCCCCAGGGGAAGAGACGGCTCTGTGCTTTAATGTGAGGTGCTAAGGTCACGCAACTAGGTCCCTCCAGGACGCAGGAGTGGCTGGGCGCGAGCTGCAGCGTGAAGGAAACGCACACCCTGATTCAATCCTTCGCCACCCTCCCCGCCCCAGATGCCAGCCGTGTGCTTCTGGGGACGTCGCTCGGCGTTGCTGAACCTCAGTTTCCTCAGCCATGAGGTGGGAACAGTAACTTTAACC
>NW_006479175.1:0-383 GCF_000325575.1 Pteropus alecto | reverse complement strand
TGGATGGATGGATGGATGGATGGATAAATGAGTGGGTGGAAGAACAAGTAAATAGATAAATGAGATGGCGTCAAGGTTATGCAGAGACTCCCCTATAGGGAAGCCTGCTTCCTAGTACTCTCCTGCCACCACCTCGGTCCCCCAGGTCAAACCTAAGTTCTGTCCTTAATCCTTCATCCTTCAACCCAGCACCTGCTATGCATCTTGGGTTGGACACCACTGTCAGATCTCTCACATCATAGTCTTCTCTCCATGCGCATGACCTCCACCCACCTTGAGCGTCATTGTCCTTCTCTGGCATCATGACCCCAACCTCCTTCCTGACCTTCCTGTCTTCTGTGGCTCTCCCCAGTCCAAATTTTTTTGGATTTTATAATTAACAT
>NW_006479174.1:0-383 GCF_000325575.1 Pteropus alecto | reverse complement strand
CATCCTAGGAATAAATCCAACTTGATCACGGTGTACGATATTCTTAATGTTTTGCTGAATTCGGTTTGGTAATTAATATATTGTTGAGGATTTTTGCATCAATGTTCGTTAGAGAGATCGGCTTATAGTTTTCTCGTTTTGTAATGTCTCTGTCCCGTTTTGGAATCGAGGTAATGGTGGCCTCATGAAAGGAGGTAGGGATCCTTCCCTCTTTTTGAATGTTTTAGAATAGGTTGAGAATAGGTATTAATTGTTCCTTGAACGTTTGGTAAAATTGGCCTATGAGGCCATCTGGTCCAGGACATTTGTGTTTTGGGAGGTTCTCGATGAATGATTGTATTTTTTTCATGGTAATCGGTCCATTCAGATTTTCTGTTTCTTCT
>NW_006479173.1:0-384 GCF_000325575.1 Pteropus alecto | reverse complement strand
TTCCCAAAATGATAGCCTCTATGTAATTGATATGTGTGTCAGAAATGATAATGAATTCTTAGAACTTTCCTTGGAGTTTAAAGCAAAGAAGACTGCTAAAAACATGTGGCAATGTTGGCAGATGACTTCTAATTTAAATCTTGCTTTTATTTTAATAGGAAAATTGCATTTGTGTTTTGTAAAATCATGTTGATTTTTTTGGCATAGAAACAAAAACTTAAAAACATTGTGTGGTTAGACGAATAAAAGAGCACACTGCTTTAGGAACCCAGAAAATAAATAAGTGGGACATTAGAGAAGGCAGGGAAGAGGGGCATCTGCTCTGTACCTTAAAACAAGAGTAGAGATTCAACTTAAAGAAAATAAATACAGATGATTCTAAAG
>NW_006479172.1:0-383 GCF_000325575.1 Pteropus alecto | reverse complement strand
TCTGAACTCGACCTTAGGCCGCCGGCTGGTATCTACTATCGGGTCCACTGAGCTGCATTTCTTCTGGGCTGTTTCGTTTCACTCATGTTTGTTAGGATCCCGGAAGGAGAAACACACAGGCCAAAGGGGTTAAGCAAGGTTTATTGTAGAAGCATAACAGCCAGGCTGAGCTGAGGATGGCATCAGCCCCAAATGCAAGGGGACCTGAAACATATGGGGCTTGTGGTGGGCTTTTTCAGTGGGAGCGTGTTGGGCAGGTAAGTTGGTGGGGAAGAGTGGAAAGTCCCTAAGTCCAGTGAAATGGGAGGTGAGCATGTAGCCTTTGCCACCCATGACAAGGTATGGTTCCCACACAAGAGGTAAGGGAAGAGTCTGATTCCCAA
>NW_006479171.1:0-384 GCF_000325575.1 Pteropus alecto | reverse complement strand
TCCCCACGCTTAGTTGACAGCGGGCGCCCAGGAAATGGGGGCGGCAGTGAGTGTGTTGCCATGGGCTGGGGACGTAGGACCTCTGGCACAGGGTGGGGCTGATCAGGGGTGTCTAACGAGGTGGTAACATGGCAGGGAGAGGGAGGCTGGGTCTGGAGGTCAAAGCCACCCACTTGCTGGGTGTCCCCCTGTGGCGGCCCGGCCTCTCCGAACGTCCCTTCCCCGGTTCTGGGGCCTGAATTGCACTCACCTCACCCCACTCTCTCCTTGTGAACTCTCCCTGGCTCAGCCGAGCTCGGAAGCCAGCAGAGCTTTCCAGAGAAAAGAAGTGTAGGAAAAGCTGTTCCAGAGCAGAAGTCAATTTATGCTCAGGCATCGCACCCG
>NW_006479170.1:0-383 GCF_000325575.1 Pteropus alecto | reverse complement strand
AGGGACAAGGAAAAAGAGGGCTCCTATCCTAGTGCCACTCCTAGTAGGGCTAGGAGTCGCAGGGTCGGCAGCAGTAGGAACAACTGCCCTAGTAACTGGAAGCTCCAACTTTAAAGCCTTAAGCCATCAGGTAAATGAGGATCTGCTTACCCTAGAAAAGTCTATTAATCACTTAGAGAAGTCTCTAGACTCATTGGCTGAAGTTGTACTACAGAATAGAAGGGGCTTAAACTTGTTATTTCTAAAACAAGGTGGCTTATGTGTCGCCTTAGGAGAAACTTGCTGTTTTTATGCCAACCACTCTGGCATCATTCGAGATAGTCTAGCTTTAGTAAGACAAAGAGTTAAGGAAAGAGAAGAAAAACTACTACAAGGTCAGTCAT
>NW_006479169.1:0-383 GCF_000325575.1 Pteropus alecto | reverse complement strand
TGTGTCTACATTGAATCCAGTCCTATGTCCTATTGCAGCTGATACTGGTAGTTCCTGCACCTCTTCCTTGTTTTTAGCCGTGTGTTCATGCCTAAGATTTGCTGTCCTCCGAGTTGAGTGAAGCAGAAACAGTTCCTTCTTGTGTCCCACTAAAAGGCTGGGGAAGCTGATTGCACACTCTACTCTCTCCTTTCCCATGAGGGTAACAACTTTCTCTAGCTGGGGTGTTCCATCCTGGTGCTAAGTAGTGCTGACCTGGATGGTGGGACGTTGTGTGAAGCTGTTCTTCCTTTCTTTGTGTGGTCATTCTCAGGCGTTTTGTTCCACTGCATTGCTGAAGCTTTGTACGTGGACTGCTGAGCTCTCCCAGGGCTGTGTTTGTT
>NW_006479168.1:0-383 GCF_000325575.1 Pteropus alecto | reverse complement strand
ATACATCTTCTCTATGACTATTTCTTATAATGAGATTAAACAAGAAAGCAGGTGAAACAGGTATGGTTAGTTCGTGCGTATTTAAGACACATCTGAAGTCTACTTTATGACAGAAATTGGACTAGGTCTATTTTTACTTACATCATCTCATTTAATTTTTATTACAACCTCATGAAGTAAGTATCGTTTCTATTTACAGACTAAAATTCAGGAAGGCACAGCACCACCGAGTGGCACCCGGAGCCAGGCCTCTGCCCCCGCGCCGTGCCCTCTGCCTTCCTCACAGGAAAGCTCTGAGTCGGCAAGGTCCCTCTGACTTCTGGGTCAAATGTGGGCTCCAATCTAGTCTTGGTCCCTTACTGTGTGACCTTAGATCTGTTATA
>NW_006479167.1:0-383 GCF_000325575.1 Pteropus alecto | reverse complement strand
TTACAATTTTGTTGGGTATTGAATTCTTGGTTGACAACCTTTTTCTTTCAGCACTTTTAATCTGACATTCCACTGCTTTCTCCATGGTTTCAGATTAGTAACCAGCTGTTACTGCTATTGTACGTGATGAGTCACTTCTTTCTTTCTATTTTCAAGAACGTCTTTGTCTTTTTTGGCAGTTTGATTATCATGTGTCCAGGTATGGCATTTTTACTTCATGTTTATCCTAGTTGAAGTTTGTTGAGTTTTGGGATGTGTAGATTAATGTTTTTCATAAATTTGGAGACTTGGCTGTTATTTCTTTAATATTCTTTCAGACTATTTCTCCTCTCATTATTCATATATTTGTAAACTTGATGCTATCTAGTAGTTATTTTTTTTTT
>NW_006479166.1:0-383 GCF_000325575.1 Pteropus alecto | reverse complement strand
AGGACCTAACACTTTTGCATCCTGGCTCCATGACTTACTAGCTCTGCCTCCTTGGGCATGTCATTTAACTCTTTGGGCTCCTTCTCCTTATCTATGAACTTAAAGTAATACATATAAGTTTTTAAAGATTAAATCAACTCTTATTAAAGGCTTAGCTCAATAACCAGCCCATAAAAAGCGCTCCTTGTATGTTAGCTTTTCACTTCCAGCACCCAAACCTTGTCTAAAGACAATACACACTGTTTTAACCAGGGATCGCATGCTCTAGAAAACTGGAGAATTCCTATGGGGAGCCTTCCTTTCTTCAGACCTGGAGGAATCCTCTAACACACGGAGCGGCTCCCGCCTGTCTGGCCACTAGGGGACACAAAGATGACTTGCAC
>NW_006479165.1:0-383 GCF_000325575.1 Pteropus alecto | reverse complement strand
GCTGTAGCACAAGCCCAAACTCTACAAGTAGCAGATCCAGCCCTCCCAGTCCTGCTTACGGTGCAGGTGGATGATTGGATGGGGCTCGTGGCAGAAACACAGTTCCTGGAATGTGCTGATAGGCTTCTGGTCCCAATCGTGGAGAGCGTGGAAGCACAGCATTCTCTGATAGGCGTGGAAGGGCGGGATTCTCTGATAGAGAAACAACTGGCTGCCATATGCAGCCCTTTGGCCAGTGAGGCCATCACTGGCTATAAATCCCATAATGGTGTAGTCCACGTATCCTGTGGAGGGGTGGCTGTGGTCTTAAGGAAGACTCCTCATATGGGAATTGCACAGACTCCCACACTGTCCAAGTGGAGGGATGTACCTGGAGCAGTGGG
>NW_006479164.1:0-383 GCF_000325575.1 Pteropus alecto | reverse complement strand
CCCTTACTTAAACCTAACCCTAATCCTAAAACTAACATTAATCCTAAATGTAACCACTTATGCTAACCCTAACTCTAACCCTAACCGTACCCCTGATCCTAATCTTAAACTAAACTTATTCTAACCCGTATTCTAACAATAACCCTAAGAATAACCCTAAACCTAAATTTCAAACTAACAATAAACCTAACCGTAACCCCTTACCCTAACTTTAACAGTAAACTTAACTCTAAAACGAATTCAAACCCTACCCCGAACCACAACATTTACCCTAACCCTGAACCTAACTCTAAAATTAAAGCTAGTCCCAACCTTAATTATAACTCTAACCTTATCAATTAACAACCTTGATCATAGCCCTAAAACTAAAGCTAATCCTAAAT
>NW_006479163.1:0-383 GCF_000325575.1 Pteropus alecto | reverse complement strand
ACTGAAGAACATCTTGGTTGCTTTCAAATTTTGGCAATTATGGATAAAAATTCCATAAGCATCCATGTACAGGCTTTTGTGGACATATTTTCAACTCCTTTAGGAAAATACCAAGGGGTGTAAATGCTGGAACACATGATATGAGTATGTTTAGTTGTATATGGAACCACCAGACTGTCTTCCAAAGTGGCTGGACCATTTTTCATTCCCACCAGCAATGAGAGTTCCAGTTCCACATTCTTGCTAGAATTTGGCGTTGTCAGTGTTCTGGATTTAGGCCAATTTAATAGGTGCGTGATATCTCCTTGATGGTTTAATTTGCATTTCCCTGATGACATATGATAGAACCATCTTTTCATATGCTTATTTGCCATCTGTATATC
>NW_006479162.1:0-383 GCF_000325575.1 Pteropus alecto | reverse complement strand
CTACTCAGGTTGTAATTCAGCCAGTTGCGGGATGAGATTCCATCGGTTGGCTGGAAAAAAGCCTTCATCTTTCGCAGAAACTCTTGGATGTTCTTGTTCTTTTCCAGTCAAAGACAGCCCTTCTTCAGTAATTTCCACACGTAGAAATGAATTTGAAAATAAGTGTGACGTGTCTGTTGGGAAGGCGCTTTTGTAGCACTGCACCCAAGAGCCTGATGACCTTGAATGGTAACTGAATTGTGAAGGAATCTGTTGTGGAATAATAAGAAATATATACATTGGCCTCTGCCCCAGGTTCCTGACACAGAGGTACCAAAACCCTGGCAATTTTCTGAATGACAGGGTGATACGAGTGTCTTCCACAGAGTTGCTAAGTGCCTTGG
>NW_006479161.1:0-383 GCF_000325575.1 Pteropus alecto | reverse complement strand
ACCGTGGGATTCTGGGGTGAGAGGAACCAGTGTTTTCTTATCTCTGACTGCAAAATGGTTCTGTGAAACGTGTGTAAGATGCTTCTTATTTTATTAAGCCACGGATATAGCTGAGGAATTGTTTTAGTTTCTAGATACTTTTTCAGACGATGCTGATGTCTAATTGAATAAGGAAATATCCAAATTTTCCATCTTAATGGGGGATGGACATTCAATTTGTCCCAGTCTATAAGGAAGTGACACACTTTCTGGAAACAAATCACATGTGCAGTTCTCATTTGTAGATAATCATGATGGAAACTCCATATGAATACATTATCGGTCATAATATAGAGCACAGAGGGCCAATGTAGGAGAGGCATGCTGTAGTAAAGAAAAGGAGG
>NW_006479160.1:0-383 GCF_000325575.1 Pteropus alecto | reverse complement strand
AAAAAATTATTAGTTCTAACCTGGAAACAATCTGAATGTTTATCATCTGGTGATTGGCTAAACAGATTGTGGTGTAGCTATGCAACAGACTACTCAGCAATAAAAAGGAACAAACTATTGATATATGCAAGAAATAGGCAAATCTTAAAAGTATTGTCTTGTGTGGAAAAATGAGACATAAAAGTCTACAAAGTATATGATTCCATTTAACTGAAATTCTAGAAAAGGTAAAAATATAGTGATAGAAAGCAGATTAGTCTTTGCCACGAGGAGGAAACTGATTGCAAAAGGGCAGGAGGAAACTTTCTGGAGTGATGGAAATCTTCTTGATTGTGGTGATAAGTACATGACTCTATGTATTTGTCAAAACTCATTAAATTATA
>NW_006479159.1:0-383 GCF_000325575.1 Pteropus alecto | reverse complement strand
CGGTTATCCAGAAAGCAAAGCAAAATCATTCTTCTATCAGAAGAAAGGCCCTCTCCTTGCTGGAGCAAAGAAGGTGCACTTCCCTCCCTCGTCTCCTATGGGAAGGTTGTGGGGATGTTAGGTCAACGGAAAAACCAGAATAGGATGGAGGATAGAGGGCAACTCTCGTTTGCCCAACGGGAGGAGGAAAAGTCATAGCCATTGTTGCGGGACACTCTCAGTATCCCTTATGAGGATGCCAACTCCATGCCGTTTTGAGGATGGGGTTCAGAGAGGATTTCCATCAAGGAGAAAACTCAGCTTGTCCCACGAGACTGCAAAGGGCAGGCATCACTTTACCCAATAGGCATCAACAAATATTAGATGGTGGTCAGACTTCCATT
>NW_006479158.1:0-383 GCF_000325575.1 Pteropus alecto | reverse complement strand
AGCAGGATTCATTTTAGCAGGGTTCTGGTGCCTGCTTTGTCTGCCCTTTGTGTATATTGTCTGTGGCGTTAATTGAGCGGTGCTCTGGTGTGGTCTGAAGTTGGCCACTGGATATGTTGGTTCTGGAGTCTCTCAGGAGGGGCTGTGGTGCAGGCCAAGGTCAGCCGCTGCCTCTGCCTGGCCCGGGGCCACCTGGTAGGAGCTTCAAAGCGATCTGTGGTTGGTAGCTGCTTGTGCTGGGTTTGGAGACTCCTGGGAGAGGCTAAGCTGAGAACTAGGGCTGGCTGGCACTCGTGCTGGGTTCGGGGCCACTTAGCAAGATGTGTAGGGCATGCCAAGGCCAGCTGCCATTTGTTTGGGGTTTGTGGACCTTTGAGAGATTT
>NW_006479157.1:0-383 GCF_000325575.1 Pteropus alecto | reverse complement strand
TAGTAGCCTGATGTTGGGTATTTGTGGAAAATATGCAAAGAAAATACCAGAATAGCTTTATGCTCGTAATGCTTAATTGGAGAAATTAGAGTTGGCAGTTGCTAAAAATAGGCCTTCTATCCTTTGTCTTTTTAAATAACATTTACCTGTACAGTTGCAAAGCTGATAAATCCTTCCCTAGTGAACTTATCCACTGTGTGAGAGCAGGTTCAGAGGAGAATAATATTGGAACTTAACACATATATAGCACTGACTATATGCCGATCTCTGTTCTAAAGCTTATTCTTCATGGTAAACTGTGAGGTAGGTGCTAATATGATCTCCACTTTACAGATGAGGAAACTGAAGCACAGGGATGTTAGAGATGTTATTGTCATTTTTTT
>NW_006479156.1:0-383 GCF_000325575.1 Pteropus alecto | reverse complement strand
AGTGAAAATGGTAAAATCATTGACAAAATAAGTCTCTTTTTTCACGTGTAAACTATTTTATTATGATGCCTCGTATTTTCAGAGATCATAGCTAAAGTAAATTTGGCAATGTTTTCCCTGGCCTTACTGAAATATAATAGACAATCAGTGCTTGCATTTTCCTTGTACAATTCAATGAGTTTCTTTTAATTATACTTGGCATAGAATAATGTATTAGTTTCAGCTGTACAATCTATTGATTAGAGGTAAATGTAACTCACAACGTGATCACCTCACTAACTGTAGTGCCTCCTTCCCTTTACACATCTATTACAAGATTGATTAAAAGCAGCAATCTAACTAGTCTCCTTCTCAGCCGAGCTCCTTTAAAGAACATAGTTGGG
>NW_006479155.1:0-383 GCF_000325575.1 Pteropus alecto | reverse complement strand
GTCATCGTGACATCTACTGGAACGCCTGGGCAGCTACTGACTTTTATGGTACGAAACACAAATTCTCAGAGCTTCTCTATAACTTTTACTACAGTTTTGGAGTATCCGCAGTAGGATGACATTGATACTAGCTACGTATAATCGACCAGGTCGACAAAGCTTGGGCCCGTCCTCGGTGGGGTGAGGAGCGGGATGGCTGATGTGCTTCCTTCCCGCGCCCTCCCTTGACTTGCCATCGGCTCTGTGTGTCATTCACACCACCCTTTCTAACACCCAAATACACTCATGTGACACCCCCTCCCCCGACAAAGCGCAGAGGATGACGTCCAAACTCTCTAACATCGCTAACCCTGGACACTGCCCGAGGCACTGGGGATGCAGCT
>NW_006479154.1:0-383 GCF_000325575.1 Pteropus alecto | reverse complement strand
ATGTGAATTATATCTCAACAAAGCTGTTTTTAAAAAATAAGCAATTTGCAACTGAGCAAAGATGTTCATCCTGAATATCTTCGATTGCTCTCCCTACCCCCAATCCATTCTCCATCCTTCTCTGCTTTGCTTTGTTCCCCAGGAAGCTGATCCTATGGACTATGGCCACAGGCTCTCTTGTGCAAGTGATCAAATAATTTATCATCCAAACTGGAACACTTTTGAGAAAGAACGATGGAGGTAAACAAACTTTCTTAGGCAAACCGTGAGTTCTGTTTCTGTTGGGGTCTGGTTCCTGCAGTGCAGCTTGCTCTTCTGAGGGCTACAGCTCCCGCCAGGCAGCTCTTTCCATGCAGCTGCCTCTTGGGTTCCAGGCACCACCC
>NW_006479153.1:0-383 GCF_000325575.1 Pteropus alecto | reverse complement strand
GTTTTCAGAGCAACTGAGAAGGTACAGGGATTTCTTATCCTAGCCCTGTGCCCACACATGCATACCCTTCCGCTCTGGCTACACCCCACCAGTGGTGCATGTGTTACAGCCACACTGACACATCATCATCCACAGTTCGTGGCTTGCACTACCGTTCACTCTGGGTGTTACACACCACATGAGTTTGGACAAATGTACAGTGACATCTGTCGTCGTGATGTCATACCAGGTACAGTTGACCACTGAACAGCTCTGGTTTGGACTACGTGGGTCCATTTTCAGTGAATACATACAGCCCTATAGAGGTATTTTCTCTTCCTTATGATTTTCTTTTCTCCAGCTTACTTCATTGTAAGAATCTAGTATATAAAACATATAACATA
>NW_006479152.1:0-383 GCF_000325575.1 Pteropus alecto | reverse complement strand
GGCTGAGAATAAAAGAGAGAAGAGGAAAATACACTGGCTAGCCAAGAGCGGAGAGAGGCAGGTGCAACTGGGAAGGACAGAGTAACTACCGTGGACTTGTGAAATGAACCAGCCATGAACCTTGTGACCCCACAGACAGATGCCACCCCAGAGGAACTTGCTCTGGAGCCCAGTGCTCCATAAGGCAATGGGAATGCTCCAGGGCTTTGACAGGTTTGGGGACATGGTGGCATTCTTGAACAAGCTTATATCTGCTACACACCACATAATATTTTGGTTAAAATAACTTATTTTTCCTACAGAAGAAGTAGTTAGAAGTTGTGGTAAAATCAGGGTGATGCGATGGCCATTATGGTTAGGGGATCCAAGGAACATATGAGTCA
>NW_006479151.1:0-383 GCF_000325575.1 Pteropus alecto | reverse complement strand
TGAGTTTCTTGCCCGGATTAGCGCTCAGTCATCACAGCTTCTCACCCAGAACAGTTGTCACCTACCATGCCACCTCCTACGTTTTAAAACATTCGTTAATAGTAGGATAAAAATTGTGCGAAGTTTCTAACCAACAAGAGTCCCATCTCCCACAGCTGTGAGCAAGAGTTAGGGAACCAGCAAGTCCTTGTGTCGCGTGCCATACCATATAAAAATAGTTGAGTCCCTTCCTGTAGCGCAAGAAATGTAATTAAGTTTTTCTAAATAACTGACATAACACGAAGTTCGATCTAAAGTGATTGGTTGGTTTTCAATATTTCACGGGGTTGTGCAACTTTCACCATTCTTTACTTCCAGAACTTTATTACTCAAAAAAAAAAAAA
>NW_006479150.1:0-383 GCF_000325575.1 Pteropus alecto | reverse complement strand
ACAGGTATGTGTCCACGAAGCTTCCAGACTGAATCTCTGAGATTCAAAGTTCTGTACCCCGCCAACCCCAGCTTCAGCCCCAGCTCAGGGCTCCATGTCGTGTATCCATAGAGAATTTTCTAAATCTACCAAAACTGGGTAGTCAGGCACCGAGTGGCAAGCACACTGGTTGTACAGAGCTGTACAGGTCCTGGGGAGGACGTGGTTACTCCTCCCCCACAGTGCAGAGCAGGAAACTGAGGCACACCATGTAAGGGCTCAGCCCTCCTGCCAGCCAGAACCTGCTTCTCACACAATTGTAGGGAGGGTTGAAAGAGTGACTAAAAGCAGTTTTAAAATAGCTGTCAATGACCACTCTCTGTCAACCTAGGGAGAGCTCTTAT
>NW_006479149.1:0-383 GCF_000325575.1 Pteropus alecto | reverse complement strand
GGCCCGGCACCCAGGTATCTATGGAGGGAACAAGAGAACAGAACCCCCATGGCTCCGATCACCCCCCCCTTCAAGCCCTTAAGGCAGCTGTCGCGATTCTAGGGTGGTGTTCGCGTGCCGAAGTGCGTGACCTTCAGGCCGTCCGCCCACTCTCCTGGCCCCCTCACTGCTCAGGCGCACACCCCGTGGCTTCACATCCGCCCCAAACGCCCCCCCCTTCCAGCTTCCGAACCTACGACTCTCCCCCTTCGAATCAGAGGTCCCCACAACGCCTCCACGTGTCACTACCAGAACACGGGCCTCGCCGTCTGCACATCCCGGCACTGAGCAGACAGGCTCCCGGCGTGCACACGTGATCACCTACGTGGTTGGGACAGACGCTC
>NW_006479148.1:0-383 GCF_000325575.1 Pteropus alecto | reverse complement strand
TTTTTTCCTGGCACCGCCTCCTGCATCTAGACCTGACGAGGCTAAACGCAGGAGGCCCGGCTCTCTAGGTGGTTGAAATAGCGATGCGTTCCCCTATTTTTAGCTCTTCCCCATTCTCCCCAAGTGCCCTAGCCATCCAGCCCCTTCCCCTGGACCCCCAGGTCTTATCGGGACCCAGCAGCTCAGCTCTGGCTACGATTTCTAGTACTATGTTGTATAAAAATGGGAGGGTCGGCATCTTTGTCTTCCTGATCTTCAAAGAAAAGCCTTCATCTTGTAACTGTTGAGTACTATATTAGTTGTGGGCTTGTCATATATTGTGGTCTTTATTATATTGAGATACATTTCCTCTCTACCTGCTTTGTGTAGAGTTTTTTTTTTTT
>NW_006479147.1:0-383 GCF_000325575.1 Pteropus alecto | reverse complement strand
AAGGCAGTGGTACAAGGGTCTAACCATTTTCACCCGACATACTCCTGACAGTCTTTGCACTAGAGCTCCCCACTGGGCTGAAAGCAACTCTTGTCAGCTATGCATCACAGAATGACAGCTCCGCCTGGCTAATTCTGCACTCTTCCTTTACCTCTGACTGGAGTTACTCTCCACTAAACCATTTTGCACTTCTAACTCCATTTTAGCGCCCACTTCCTGGAGAATCTTGTGACAAAATCAAAGACTAGTTTGCTTTCCATCTAGTCTATTTACTCTTTCTCTTTTACTTATCTTTGCTGATGTTAATGATGCTTGGTAAAGAGATTGCTAGGTCATGCGGTAATTCTATTAATTTTTTGAAGAATCTCCATACTGTTTTCCAT
>NW_006479146.1:0-383 GCF_000325575.1 Pteropus alecto | reverse complement strand
TTCACTCACTCACTCACTCACTCATTCATTCATTCGAGTGCTGGACGGTGTTCTGGCCATTACAAAGTCCTTTCTTAATTTCTGCTGTTTTCAAGAACGAAAGAAAGGGAGCAACCAGCGGCCTCGGGGGCGCGGGACAGACGCGTCGCGTTCGGGCTCCCCTTTGCCGCCCCGGCGCCGAGGGGCACCCTGGCTCTGCCGACGACGCCAGCGGGTTCCACCGCCCTTGGCCGGATGTCCGCGGAAGGCTCTGTGGCCAGGGCAGGGCCAGGGAAGGGCTTCATGTCGCTAAGGCTGACGCAGAATCCGTCTAACAGGTGGCGAGGAAGGTCCGCAAACCTTTGTCGTCATCTTCAGAATGATGACCCCTGACTAATAACTGC
>NW_006479145.1:0-383 GCF_000325575.1 Pteropus alecto | reverse complement strand
AATGCTGGATGATTTGTCAGCCAAAAGCACAGCTTTCTGTGAGTAATTCGTACCACTCTGTCCCTGTGACTGAAAGGGGACAGAATTTCCACGTCACCGGGGTGGCGATGGGGCGGAGGTGTGGAGAGCTGTTTTTCAAGGATGGAACGGGTGACGTTGTGAACGAGACCTCGCACTTGCAGGCCGAAGCCGCGCACTCAGATTTTCGGTTTGATCTTTGTTCACCGTGGGCTGTTAAGCGAGTTCGTTCACCTCTCTGAACCCAAGTTGCTTGCGTCTACGGTGCGGTTAGTCGCGTCTGCCGAGCAGAGGAAATACAATAACAGAAGTGAATGTTTGCATTCTGTAAACACCGAGTGCTGAGCTCAGGAGACGGTGTTTAC
>NW_006479144.1:0-383 GCF_000325575.1 Pteropus alecto | reverse complement strand
TTTTTTCATGAAATGGTCTATAAAACATCCAAAGACCACCCAAAATACTTTTCCTACATTTATAAGTATGGTTTCATTACGGAGGATTAAAGGGAGAGCGAAAGCTCTTTCTCTTCGTAAGAACAAACTGAAACATTTGAAGAGAGTAATAAAGGATGCTGGGGAATCTGTCTTTGCAAAGTGCTCCCCACAGATGGCTTCTTTTCATTTCAGTAACACCAGGGAAGATACTTTGAAAAGAGCAGACATGGTCTAGGGCAGCGGTCCCCAACCTGTTTGGGACCGGGGCTCCTATGAGCATCTAACATCTGATGATCAGAGGTGGAGCCGAGGCGGTGATGTGAGTGCTGAGGATAGCTGGGGAGCGGCTGCAGATACAGAAG
>NW_006479143.1:0-383 GCF_000325575.1 Pteropus alecto | reverse complement strand
AAATACTTAAAAGTGCTTAAAATGGTACATTCTGTTATGCATATTTTACCACAATTCATAAAAATAAAAAAGCGATCACATCCTCCAGGCCCACCCGCTGCTCAGTGACACCCCTGCCCCCCAGTCTGAGGAACTAACCACGGTCCAGTCTGTGCCGCGGGCAAAGCAGACGCTCCGCTCCAGGGTCCAGGGCGCGGTGGGGTGGGCGGCGGGGGGCGGGGGGCGGTCCCCAGAGAGAAAAGGCAGTAAGTGGAGGTAGGAACAGCACACGCTGGGTACCCCAGCCCACCCTCCTCGGCTCCCAGAGCCCAGACGCTCTGACAAGTCCAAGGGGAAAGACACACTGCACCCCCCGCCGTCCCCGGCCCCAGGCTGGCAGCTGA
>NW_006479142.1:0-383 GCF_000325575.1 Pteropus alecto | reverse complement strand
CTCTGTATCTGTGAGTTTGTTTCTGTTTTGTTGGTCAAGCCGCTACATTTTGCGTTGATTTATTATTCAGCAATAGTTAAAACAAATGTGGCATCAGATTCTAAACGCACATCCTGCTCTGCAACCGGCCTCTGTCCTCCATGGCCAGGAAAAGGCTCCCGTGCCTGGAGTCACCGCAGCAAACCCGGGAGGGCAAGGAGAGGCCTTGCTGTGCCCCAGGCCCTGTTTCTGCCTCCCTCACCCCATCCTGTCCCAGGGGAGCTCGCCCAGGGTGCCCACCTTTCTGAAGACAGCTGTTCCCATCTGGCGGGCAGGAGAGAGGGTCGCAGTGGTAGAGGTCTGAGCAGGTGAAACGGGTGATGATCTTAGCCTTGGTGTGGACT
>NW_006479141.1:0-383 GCF_000325575.1 Pteropus alecto | reverse complement strand
CATTATTTCTTTAAATAAAGTTTCTGTTTCTTTCTGTCTTCTCCTTCTGGGATCTTTACAGTATACATAGTTGAACACTTGATGTTATCCCACAAGTCCCTTAAACTATCTTCACTTTTAAAAATTCTTTTTCTTTTTGTGGCTCTGATTCATTGATTGCCACTAGTCTGTCTTCCAAGTCACTGATCTATTCTTCTGTGCTAGCTAAGTTGTTGTTGATTCCTTCTAAAGTATTTTTCATTTCAATTATTGTATTCTTCCGGTCTGCTTGGTTCTTTATTATAAACTTATAACTCTTTGTTGAAGTTCTCTCTAAGTTCCTCTACTCTACTCTCAAGTTTGCGAGCTTCCTTACGACTATTTCTTTAAATTATTTATCAGGC
>NW_006479140.1:0-383 GCF_000325575.1 Pteropus alecto | reverse complement strand
CTCCCCGGGGCGGTCGGCGCGCCAGCGTCGTCCCAGCGCGACCTGGCATTCGGACCTTTTTGGGCCGCTGAAGTCCCAGATGTTCTGAGAACGGGTGGAGCGCTCGTGGCCGTTAGACAGGACTCGGCTCCATCCGTGGTGCGCGCCCTGGGGAACGGCGGCCGAGTAGCATCCTCTTGAAATATTCCAAACAGAAGCACGTTTTTAAAGTTGAGTTTCTTCTAACGGGGTTAGGAACCTCTTACGGCAGAAGAAAGTCAGTGGCGGGAGGTAGAATTTAATGTCGAGATTGCCGGGTGAGTTTAGTGTGGTGGCTGCACTGGATGTATCACACTAAAAGGCACTCCAGCAGTCACACGGCAGGCTCAGGGCCACCGGGGGCC
>NW_006479139.1:0-383 GCF_000325575.1 Pteropus alecto | reverse complement strand
ATGTGAAAACCCATCTGAATCATGTGCTGAGAAGACGAGCCTGGCCATGCCTTGTGCAGATGCCTTACTTCTCTATGTGCTTTGCCCTTACTTTTTGGCATGTGGTTCTCTTAATGGGACGGGGTTCATTTGAAGGTCCTTATAAGCTAGATGGGGCAGTATTAGCCCAACAGAATTCATTTGTTCCTAAAAAATTATTTTTTCTTCACTGAAAAATAAACGTTTATTAAAGAAAAACTGGAACATTTATAAAAGGAGAAAGGAGAAAAAAATGACCTAAGGTAGTTGCTCTGTTAACATTTTGGCGTGTTCCCTAATAGTGTTTTTTTCTACCTAAGGGTTATTTCGCCCTTCACATGTCTGTACCCATGATATGTATATGT
>NW_006479138.1:0-383 GCF_000325575.1 Pteropus alecto | reverse complement strand
AGTCCAAAGCTATGGTGGCTTGATGTTGAGATGCTTAGTGTAGTTCCAGAAGAAGCTTGGGGGTGTCACTGTCACTGCTGGGGGTGGGCTATCTCTATAATGGCTCACTGCAAAACGAATGCTGAAAGCTATTTTTACTTTTCATCAAAATGAAAGTCTTCTTCAGATTTCTTTTGGTCACCAAGAACAGGTACATATGTAGGTCTTTTGCAAAAATGAAAGGGCATAAAAAGAACTTTGAAAAGCGGGGTATACCTGTGATATAGTTTGCAGCAAGCCCACTTGGGATAGTAAAGGTACAGCTGGGACTAAAATATGGTCTTTTACTTTTTGATCTAGTGTACTTTCAGATAGAATTCAACTAGATTATGAACAGTAGCGAT
>NW_006479137.1:0-382 GCF_000325575.1 Pteropus alecto | reverse complement strand
TATTTATAAGTAATAATAGTAACAATAATCATTATCATCATATTTTAAAATAATTATCTTTCAAAATTCATCATGTGGGAGAAAAAAAGTTCAAAGCCAAACAAGGTTGGGTGATCTCTATAAAGCAAGCTAGGGAATTAATGAGTATAGTGGGCACTTGAGCAGAATTTCCAAAGATTTGGGCCACTGTTGTGTCCTCTCCAATCTTCAGAATTTTAAAAAGTCATACAGGTTACATCTGAGTTTCTGCCTATGCATTCTAACCTCTTCCTTCTTTTCATTCCTTTTCACTTAAGAAACTGTCTAGTGCTCCCCTGATAGGATTATAGTCATCTTGCCTCCCTCACCGTAATGAAAGACATGTGACCCAGGATGTCCAATC
>NW_006479136.1:0-383 GCF_000325575.1 Pteropus alecto | reverse complement strand
GGGGGGTGCCCCGTGGCCCTGAGGCAGTCAGCGATGGCCTCCCGATCAGAACTTTCCTGGCCGCACGTCCCTGGAGCCCGGCTGGGCTCACTGCAGGAGGCCTGGGGGTTCACAGCGAGCGCCTTCCTCTGCCAAGAGTGAGCTGACCTGCTTGGCTCCCTGCGGGGAAAACAGTCTAACTGCGGCACTCCACGTCCAAACACATCATGCAGTGGACTCCTGACACCTGTACCACACGAGGACAGTGCTGGGCACTCAGAGGGCACCAGCGATGGGGCTGACAGGGCCCCACTGCCAGAGCGGACGCTCCCGTGGAGACAGGACAAATGACGAAGCAGCAGACCTGTGCCAGGCAGAGCGCCTGAGATGAGCAAGGCGGGGTG
>NW_006479135.1:0-383 GCF_000325575.1 Pteropus alecto | reverse complement strand
ATTTTCCATTTAATATTTTTGGACCACAGTTAACCGTGGGTAACGGAAACTACAGAAAGCAAAATTGCGGATAAGGGTGGGAATAATGTACTAAGCTTTTGGCTTTAAGAGGATTCGGCAAACTTTTTCTTAAAGGACCAATGGTAAGTATTTTAGGCTGGTGGGCCATTCAGTGCTCCAAGGCTGCCATCCACAATACATAAGCAAATGGGCATGGCTGCGTTCCAACAAATTTTTTTTAAATAAAAACAGGCAGGCCATGGTCATAGCTCAGTGACCCCTGAGCTACAAACAATAACAACAACAAAAGCCATCTCAAGTTGGCTTTCATAAGAAAATGAATTAATTAACCCATATAACTTAACAAATACAGAATTTTGGTG
>NW_006479134.1:0-383 GCF_000325575.1 Pteropus alecto | reverse complement strand
CTAACACCAACTTTAAATTTTAAACTAGCAATAACGCTAACCTAACCCTTTCTCCTAAAACTAACCCTATATATAACTTCAAGTCTAAAACTACCCTAACTCTAACCCTTATCCTAACATTAACCCGATCCCTGATCGTAACTCTAACACTAAAGCTAATGCTAACTATAATTTAAACCTAACACAAACACTAACCAAAACCCTGATCCTAAACCTAACACTAAAGCTTATCCAAACCCTAAAACAAACCCTAAACTAAAACTATACAAATCCTAACACTAACCATAAACATATCCCTAAAATAAACCTTAACATAACCCTAACGGTAACCCTAACCCTACGGAATTTTAACCCTAACCCTAACCATAATCCTAACCCTCACT
>NW_006479133.1:0-383 GCF_000325575.1 Pteropus alecto | reverse complement strand
TGTATATTGGTAAAACTTTATTTTGGTATATAGTCAATCTTCATTATACTCAGATTCCGTATTTGCAAATTTGCCTACATGCTAGAATGTATTTGTGGCCCCACAATCAATGCTCGGAGTGCTTTTGTAGTCTTTCGAGGACATGTTCGAGGTGGTGAAAAATTTGCGTCACCTGATGCACACATGACAGTTGAACAATGAGACACTCTGCCTTCTCGTTTCAGCTCATACTGTCAGTGTCCTTTCTCAATCTGTCTAGTGCCATGATTTTTGTACGTTTGTGCCTTTTTTGGTGGATTCACTGTTTAACCCCCAAGCACAGTGCTAAAGTGCTGTCTTAGTTTTCCGAAGTGCAAGAAGGCTGTGACGTGTCTTAGGGAAGA
>NW_006479132.1:0-382 GCF_000325575.1 Pteropus alecto | reverse complement strand
GCCAGCAATCTCTAATAATGAGGAATGACAGCAAGAGGTGTGATGGTGGGCAATGGATGGGACAGACCCAGATTCAGAGCCTATAGGAGCCAGGCGGGAAAAGCAAACCTATGGGCACAACAAGAAACCTGGCAGCAACTCAGCCTGCTGTCTACTCAGTTTCTCAATAGCAACACGGACTCATTCTGACCCAGAAAAGCACTTTCCTAAAATGAGGAAGGAGGCAGGACCTGAAGCCCACTGAGAAAGGGCAAGACTATGAGATGGATGAAGACCATGCCTCATGGAGGCACTTTTTCTGTTGGCACTAACTGCAGCACATATTGAAGCGGGGCCATCAATGAAACTGCTAGCTCCAAGTTTCCTCTCATTCAAAATTTTA
>NW_006479131.1:0-383 GCF_000325575.1 Pteropus alecto | reverse complement strand
AAAGGTCAAAAAGATCAAGATTGAGATGTTCAAACACAAAGCCAGAAGCTCTGTGTCCAACAAATTGTAAACGCCGAAATAGGTAAAAGAAAGAAAAGGTCGACATTATGGCAGAAAAAGGCTCTTGAACCTTAACTCTGGCTTATGGTTCGGTTCAGAGCCTCTAACCGATACAGCAAAACACCCTGTGTTCTGTGGTTGAACCATCGGATGAACCAGGGCTGAGAGCCTCCTGCCCTGGGACTTGCCCGACAAGAGACTGGGAGCCTGTGACTCCTGAGTTTGTCTGGTCCCCTCCGAACTGTGGTTTTGACCCTTCTGGCCAGCTGTGTCTTGCTCGTCCTGAACGGATGCCACAAGCTCATGACAGTATTGCTGGTCTC
>NW_006479130.1:0-382 GCF_000325575.1 Pteropus alecto | reverse complement strand
TTTTTTTTTTTTTTTAAATTATGAATAGGTGCTAAATTTTAGTATTTTCTGTATCTCTTGAAAGATTTATGTGATTTTTCTCACTGAATCATTTAATATGGTGAATTACATTAGATTCTCTAATATTTAACTATTGTTTTATTCCTCAATAAATCCAAGTAGGTCATAACAAACTTGAATTTCTTTTGCTAACATGTAAGATTTTTACATCTATGTTTATTGAGTAAAATTGGTCTATAATTTCCCATTTAATTAAATTGTTTGAAACCAATGTTTGCATCTTTAATGTTATTACAAATATGAAATAAAAGGTATGTTCTCGTAACTAGGTGCTCTGTGACTAAAGTGTTACCACAGTTCTAAAAATTTCATAGTGACAAAT
>NW_006479129.1:0-382 GCF_000325575.1 Pteropus alecto | reverse complement strand
GGAGGGATAAATGCAGGAGAAATGTTTGTGTATCTCAAAAAGAGATGGGATTCAGTAGATTCAGTAGAAAGGTGCAAAGTAGAAAGGAGAAAGAAGAGCTTACCTGTTATTAGAAGAAGAAACTTGGGAACACCAGTGCCGTCCATAAAGATTTGGTCGTGGGAAGATAATGGAGTTCTCTTCTGATGGCTTCTGTTTGCTCGATGAAACAGGAGAAGTCATTACGTAAGGAATAGGAGAGAGGAAAGGAGTGTTGACTTTTTAAGGAAAGATGAGAAGGTAAAAAAAGGTATTTGTATATCATTAATTTCTAATTTATTGGATTAGGATCCTGGAGTTTGGGCTTATGAATTGCCTGGGAAATGTTGAAAGGCAATGCTAA
>NW_006479128.1:0-382 GCF_000325575.1 Pteropus alecto | reverse complement strand
GCAAGAACTGCGGGGCCTTTGGGCACAGGGCCGGTGGCAGGTGGTGCCCCATGACATGCTGAGGTGGGGCTCTTGCCCCCTCAGCCCTTGGTCTCCAAGGAGAAGGAAGACCTGAAACTCAGGAAGGTCCAAGATGTCCAGAATCCAGGGTCCTTCAACAAAACTGGCAGAGAGAAGGAACCAAGAAAGAGGTGAGGAATCTCAGGGTCGGAATGTTCCCTGGGTAATGGAATCTCAGGAGATGGTGTCTCCCCTCCACTTTTGCTGTGCAGCCATCTCAGGCAGAACCAGGGAAACTCGAGAGAAGTAGACAAAAGTACCACACCTTCTAGGAGTTACCACTCAACTAATTTGAGTCCTGATCATCACTAAGGGGTTGGAA
>NW_006479127.1:0-382 GCF_000325575.1 Pteropus alecto | reverse complement strand
GATGACAGAACAGGACTCAGTGACTGGTTGGATGTGGATATTGAGAAGGTGAAGGTGTCACAGGCGATCTGGACAGAGCTCTGGATGGGTGGTGGTGTAACAGTCTGTAACATAGGGCCCTGGAGGAGGAGGAAGTTAAAGAAGGAGATAAAAAACCTGAGATACTCAAGTGGAGAGGTTGAGTTGGCAGTTAGATATGTGGAGAACAAAGCCGAAGGTATTAGCTCCCTGATTTCAAACTATGTTACAAAGCTGTAGAATAAAAACTGTAGGTCTGGAATGAAAACAGGCACATAGATCAATGGAACAGAATAGTGAACCCATTAATTAACTGTACATATATGGTTAATTAATTTACAACAAAGGAGCTAAGAATATACAA
>NW_006479126.1:0-382 GCF_000325575.1 Pteropus alecto | reverse complement strand
GAGTAGGGGACTCACTGGATGAGGCTAGCCTAGTGTCAGACAGAACCCCTTCGGTGGTCAGTCCCATCAACACTTAGATTAGACCTCAAAGGCTTTGCCCACCCTCCATTTTGCAGCATATTTGAGTTGCTTATCTTTTCTTCCATCTTACACTTCCTGTTTTATTAATTTCTTTCCACGTGGTCTTCTGAAATTTACCTACCGTTCTCCGATTCCTCTTTCACTCATTGGTTTCATCACCTTTTACTTTCTGCTTTCCTGGAGACCTAACTGATTCTGATTGTGACATGCTGCAATTGTTTGCACCATCCCCTTTCTGCTGATACCATGAGTTCAGTGAATACACAATTTAGTAATGGGTAGAAGAATGTGTATACTGTTT
>NW_006479125.1:0-382 GCF_000325575.1 Pteropus alecto | reverse complement strand
GATTTACCCATTTAAAGTTTAAAATTATTTTAGTATAAAGAGCCTATGGTTTTATCACATACACGTAGCTACTAATATACATGTGTATTTCTATATTATATGTCTCATGTATGTATGCCATACGTGTTATAGATGTCTTATATATGTATATATGTTATACTATATAATGTTATATAAATCTATAGATTTATATAAATCTATAGATTTATATAACATTATATAGTATAACATATATACATATATAAGACATCTATAACACGTATGGCATACATACATGAGACATATAATATAGAAATACACATGTATATTAGTAGCTACGTGTATGTGATAAAACCATAGGCTCTTTATACTAAAATAATTTTAAACTTTAAATGGGTAAATC
>NW_006479124.1:0-382 GCF_000325575.1 Pteropus alecto | reverse complement strand
ATACATCAAAATACTAGTGTACTAACGCTATTAAAGGGTTGCTTTGGAAGACTTATAATGGACTGCGGAAGTGCGAATCACGTGACTGCAGTGTCAGGGTACAAAGCCAGCTGTGCGTCCCGGCCCATCTCCGGAAGCTACACGCGTAACCGGGAACGACGCCTCCGGGAAGCAAAAGGGCGCGGCCAGCCCCCGGGGTCAGGCAGGAGACTGACTTTGCATCATTCATCATCATAACTTTTGAATCTTCCTGTGGAGAAGGGCCATCAAGGCCCAGCACAGGAAAGGAAATAAGACCTTACCAACTTCCAGACAGGGAAGAAGAGGGTCCCACACAAAGGAACTGGGATCGGTGCACCAGCTCACTACGTCCACCCGAAAG
>NW_006479123.1:0-382 GCF_000325575.1 Pteropus alecto | reverse complement strand
AGGAACAGGATCCCCAGAACCCTGTTCTCGGAAAATTCAGTGTTCTGAAAAGCCGAAACGCAGTAGGAGAAGATGGTCTGAGTGGCACGCATCAAGTTACTGTAGTTCCATTCGTGCTGACCGAATACCAGGCAGCCAAAAGCCATGTACACGAAGAAGTATATGGACATCAAGAGCGCCATGTGGAAGATGCCGGGCAGCGCCGTCTGGATGGCCCCTTGAGCCAGGCGCACATCATAAAAAATTCTGGAATACCTGAGGGTCTTCAAAATCGTCAGGAAGAGCAGGAAACCCAACGTGACCCTCATGGCCTGATCTACTTGAGAGACTGCATGAAAGGGAATGAACTCTGCGGAGTTCGACGAGTGAAGCTGAATGAGGC
>NW_006479122.1:0-382 GCF_000325575.1 Pteropus alecto | reverse complement strand
GGATCACAGCCAGACCTGGGACCCACCAGGCCTAGGGCCCACACAAGATATTTGGCCCTAACCCTGAATGGTGTGCAGGCAGGGAGCTGAATGAACAAAATAACTAGAAAATATGGCAAATGTTTTAATAATAATTATAGTAACGGTTCAAAAAATTAAAATAAAAAGTTATTTTTCTTTTTCTTCTTGTAATATTTCCTCTTCAGCAAAATGTACTTGGAAGGGTAAAGAAACAAACGAGGAAAAAAGTAAAAAGGGTATTTTATCATCTCGTTTTATTTGGTAAAAAAACAGGGAAAAAATCAGAAATAGGAAGAGGGAGCCTCAGGAATACAAAAATAAACAAATAAAAGAGGTCAGCATGACTTAGAAAGGGGAATGA
>NW_006479121.1:0-382 GCF_000325575.1 Pteropus alecto | reverse complement strand
CGAGCCGGCCACTGGCTCGGTGCCCTCGCTGAGCCACGGGGAGGGTGGGGGGACCCCCCAGGCTCTTTCCCCACGCGGCTGGGGAGGTACAGAGCCACGTGGGATCGGATGGAGGTGGCGCCTGGCTCTGACCCCTGCACGCCTCTGGCTCCCCCACCCCTGCCCTCCCCTCCGGGAACTTCCCAGGAGGGCAGGACACTCAGGTGCCGGCGTCAGCCTAGGGGCAACTCCCCGCCCCCGCCCCGGCACCCTACAAGGTGTGGCTGTGAATGCCACGTCCCTGCCTCTCTTTTCCGACCCATCAGCCGGTCCGGCCAAAATGCAAATGTGCAATTCCTGTCTGGTGAGAGCTTTTCTGAAATATTAGCCTCGGCACCCTCCC
>NW_006479120.1:0-382 GCF_000325575.1 Pteropus alecto | reverse complement strand
GGGGGACACGGATGATTGATTTTGGTTGAAACGGAAAAGAGAAGCAGCACATTTTCTAAACCAGAAGGTGAGATTTTCCGATTGTAGTTCAGTTGGACCTTCATAGTTCATTGGTATAGGAACAGTCAGAAATGACATCGTGTGACCGTCCCCACACATTGCTCTAAGGTCACCTCTTGTCCAGTAGCCAGGGGCCGAGGGTGCAGTCGCTGGAGCCCAGCCCAGGGAGGAAACACACAGAACACTAAGATCCCCGAAGAACGGCCACCCGCTTGGGGAGAGGGGTGTAGCCCCATCGCAGGACGGTTAGGGACGGTTAGGGACGCGTGGCGTTCAAACGCACCGTCACTCCCTGTTGGTCTAGCTCCCCTTACTCCGGAAA
>NW_006479119.1:0-382 GCF_000325575.1 Pteropus alecto | reverse complement strand
TAATGTGTTTGTACATCTAGTAGACTTAGGGATGCCATGCGTTGTTTGTTTTCTATTTGCCTCGTCCTTGTTCTTCTGTTGCTCTCTTCCTGCCTTCTTTTGGTTTATTTGAATATTTTTAATGTTCTCTTTCAGTTTCTCTATCGACTCTTTGGCCAGACATCTTTGCATTATTTTCTTAGTCATTGCTCTTTAATATGGAATTTTTCTTCCCCACTCTAAGAATTTATCGTTTTTTAAGTAGTGTCTCAATGTTCTTATCACAGAAACATCCGTGTCAGTTTTCTTCTTGCTGATAAACTCTGTTCTCTTTCGTCTTCCTTTCTGCCAGTGCGTAAACCAGAGGGTGGTATCAAATAAATTGCCAAAAATTAGAGTCAAA
>NW_006479118.1:0-382 GCF_000325575.1 Pteropus alecto | reverse complement strand
TGAGTAGGTAAAAGTGCTGCCAGGAGCTGAAGTCCTTGTATCAAAGGTCAGGGTGAGAATAAAAGGTGGATGGAGGTTTGACGCTACATCTCCTGATTCTAGCTGCAATGGTGTGGATTCCTTCGAAAAAGAGGTCGTACAGACAATGACTGGAACAGAGGTCTAGTATTCCAACAAATGGTGAAAAACAAAGGTAGCCAAAATGCCTGAGCAAGAACGAGCAGAAGAGCTCTGGAAAGATGTCTAGAAGCAGGGGCAGTCTGGGGTACACCTGGAACTGCTGACATTCCAAAATAAGCACAAGTTCAGAGAGCCAGGAAGGCATTTATTCATTCAACAGATATTTATGAAGGTCCTAATGTAAGGAACGCACGAAAAAATG
>NW_006479117.1:0-382 GCF_000325575.1 Pteropus alecto | reverse complement strand
TCTGGGATTTTCTTATACAAAGTTCAATTCTTTATGAAATCTATGGAGATTTAAGTTGATATATATTGATAGTAACATCTGACCACTTTATTTTTCAGCAATTTTGTAGAACATAGTTATTAATCCTACTGGTACAAGAACTTTTGGGTTTTAAAGATAAGGTTGATTTTATTATTGAAATCCGTTATTGAAGCAAAGAGAAGGCTATTGTTGCCCAGAAAGGAGCTTTAGAAACATTTATTGACCAATGACCTAACAAGCCAGATGAGCTTCTAGGTATTCAGGGTGTCCAATTTTATGAATACATACTCTTTTGGAGAAAAAGAAAAGTTGTTTCTGAATCACTTTGAAATTAAATAACTAACACTTCTTAAAATAGTAT
>NW_006479116.1:0-382 GCF_000325575.1 Pteropus alecto | reverse complement strand
TTCATGTGTGTGACGACTGTGGAAAATCCTTTAGAGGAAGCTCAAACTTCAGTCAACACCGAAGAATTCACACTGGGGCACAGGAGCACAAGTGTGGCGAATGTGGAAAATCCTTTAACCAAAAATTTCTCGTCATTTATCCTCAGAGAAGTCACACTGGAGAAAATTGTTACGTATGCCGTGAATGTGCGCAACAACAGACAGTGTATACTAAACAAATGAGGTATGAGTGCACCGAATGTGGGAAATTCTTTAGAGCAAAATCTGACTTCACTGAACACAAACGGGTTCACAGAGGAGAACGGCCTTATGAGTGTAGTGAATGTGGAAAATCTTTTACTTCTAGTTCTGCCCTCCGTTATCATCAGAGAGTTCACAATGG
>NW_006479115.1:0-382 GCF_000325575.1 Pteropus alecto | reverse complement strand
AAAAAAATCATGACAGAAAAGTTGGGCTGAGTCACCCGTTTTAATAAAAGTTCATCATACAAATTCCTAATGAATTCTGAGTCATTCAACACGGTTTGTCAGATGGGTGACAAAAGTGTCATTTGTGAAAGCCAAAACATCAAAGAGACGAAAGTATGTCACTGCCTTAAAAAGTGTGACTGCCACTAATGCATTTTTAAAAATCTATTTTCTAAAACTTCAATTAACTTTATGGTTGAGGACTATTCTAAAAGCCACAAAAGTACCATTAGCATTTCTTCTAAGCTCAGAAAACTTTGTGAGAAGGGAATAACAATCAGAATCCTCCTGCTTTGTAATAATACTCTTGAATTCAGCATAATGCGGGGGCGGAGGAGGGGGG
>NW_006479114.1:0-382 GCF_000325575.1 Pteropus alecto | reverse complement strand
AATAACCTAGAAGAAATGGACAAGTACTTGGAAAGCTACACTAGACTGAACCAAGAGGAAATGGAAAATTTAAATAGACCGATGTGCATAATGGAAATTGAAATAATCAACAAATACCTAGCAAAGAAGAAAAAGTCTAAGTCCAGATGGCTTCAACACTGAATTCTAACAAACACATTCAAAGAAGATTTAATATCTATTCTGCAAGAAATCAAAGAGGATGCAATACTCCTTAACAGCTTCTATGAGGCTAACGTTACCGTGATACCGAAACCTGGTAAAGATTACACAGGAAACGAAAACTACATCCCAATATTTCTCACGAACACAGATGCAAACATCCTAAGTAAGATACTAGCGAACTGAATACAGCAACATATTA
>NW_006479113.1:0-382 GCF_000325575.1 Pteropus alecto | reverse complement strand
GACAGGCCAAAGCTTTCTGCGGCTTTGAGACCTGACGAGGCCGTGACAGAAGCTCATCAAATCAGCTCAAGGAAGAAATGTGTCTGTGTGAAAGAGACACACGTGTTTAGCACTGCGAGCACGGGACAACAGCGTCTCGGAGGGCGGTTCGGATAAGCAGGTGACCTGGGACCGCGGAGTGACTGTCCGAGCCCTGGCCAAGCTGCCGCGCCTCCCGTGGCGAGTTGGCCGCCGGCTGCAGAGCTTCGGCTCGCTCATCTCCGGGACGGAGGGGGCCGCCCCACGAGTAAACCCTCTCTGTTTGTGGCCAGTTGTGGTTAGGAAAGAATCTGCTCACCGGGCCCAACCCCGGAGCGAGGGGCCAGGGCGGGCAGAACGCGGG
>NW_006479112.1:0-382 GCF_000325575.1 Pteropus alecto | reverse complement strand
GGGTTCACTCTACCATGAATTTTAAAGAATGTCATTTTCTCTTTTCTTCCTATTTATTTGCAGCTCATGTAGGCTCAGTTCCTCCCTGAATATTTTTTAATTTACTTAAAACAAGCCTGTCCTCTTTTCTTTGCACAAGTATGTAAGATCAGTGGCCCCTTTAATACCAAGATCTTGGGGATGCCCGCTTGATGCAAAAGGCTGAAACAGGAATTCCTTTTCTTCTATCCTCACTCAAAGAAGAAATGTGGAGTAACGGGAAAGCAGAATAAGATAACGAGAGAGAGAAATTACTCACATTGTCGGGGGAAAATATTATAAGGCAGCAGTCCCGAACTTTTTGGCACCAGGGACAGATGCTCCTATGAGACTCTAAAGCCTG
>NW_006479111.1:0-382 GCF_000325575.1 Pteropus alecto | reverse complement strand
ACCATTTTACTCCCCTAACAGCAATGTATGAGGGTTCCAATTTCTCCACACCTTTGCTCACACTTGTTATTGTCCAGTTATAAAATCATCCTAGCGGGCATATCTCGTTTTGGCTTTGATTTACATTGCCCTACTGACAATAACGTTGAACACTTTTTCATACACTTGCTGGCTATCTGTATACCTTCTTTGGAGAACTGTATATTCAGATCCGCTGCCCAGTTTTAAATTTGGTTCTTTTTATTATTGAGTTGTAAAAATTCTTTAAGGATCCCAGGCCTTTATCAGATATATGTTTTACAAACATTTTCTTCCATTCTGTGGATTTTTTTTTTCCATTTTCTTGGTAGTGTCCTTTGAAACACAAAAGTTTTTAATTTTG
>NW_006479110.1:0-382 GCF_000325575.1 Pteropus alecto | reverse complement strand
CTCCCTGGAGCTCAGCTCTGTGACCAGCGAGGACATGGCTGTGTATTACTGTGCAAGACACAGTGAGTGGGTGTCAGTGTGAGCTCAGACACAAACCGCCCTGAGGGAGACAGGAGGGCTGGGATGCAGGGGGCGCTGAGGACCTGGGGGACCCTCAGATCCTCCAGGGCATGCTGAGGTTCCCCAAGGGGTGCTAAAATCCACCAGGGGGCTCCCAAGACCACCAGCATAGGGCCCAGACCAGGGGCGGGTGCAGAGTTAAGCAGATGAAATATCCTGCTCTGTCTTAAGTTGGTTTTGCTCCAAGGCTCAGTAACAGAGCTCACGAAATGCCTTTCTTTATATTGAGTTTCAGGGATCCTATTTGTGAACAAAAAAGGGG
>NW_006479109.1:0-382 GCF_000325575.1 Pteropus alecto | reverse complement strand
GAAAAGAAAGCAAAGAAAGCAAAGCCAGCCAGCCGGCTAAAGTGAAACGAACAAGGGGGAAGGCTGTTAGAAAGCGAGGCTGGGGGGACAGGGGCCAGATCATGTACGGCCTTAATTTTTTTAAAAGAAATTTAAGCAATGAGGGGAAAAGAGAGTGACAAAAGGGTACAGGGTTTCTTTTTGGAGTGATAAAATGTTCTAAATTGATTGTGGTAATGACTGGACACCTCTGAACATACTAAAAACACTGAATGTGTACTTTCAATGAGTGAATGGTACAGTATGTGAATTACATCTCAATGAAGCTGTTAGGAAAAATTAAATAGCCACACGTGGCTGGGGCCAACCATATTGTGTAGCACAGCTTTACGTCCTCTTCCTG
>NW_006479108.1:0-382 GCF_000325575.1 Pteropus alecto | reverse complement strand
CCAGTTGTTCCAGCACCATTTGTTGAAAAGACTAAACTCTTGATTTTCAAAATAAATGTTGGTGCAAGCACTGTTATTATCCACAGAGAGACACAGAGAGATTTTATAAATCACCCAGGGTAACACAGCTAGAACTTGACAGAGCTGGGATTTGAACCCAGGTAACCTGTCTCCAGAGTCCGTGCATTCAATCCCTAGCTATAATAATAATGTCTCCCTCATAGGTTTGTCGTGAGGAATAGAGATAGTGTCTAGCACAGGAAGTGTACTTCCTGTCCAGTGCTCAGGAAGCAGTAGTGACAGTCAGTGTCCTAACTAGCCTCCAAAGTTCTCCTCAAATGTCATGTCTTCAGAGCAACTTTCTTTCCATCCCCCATCCCCA
>NW_006479107.1:0-382 GCF_000325575.1 Pteropus alecto | reverse complement strand
GTCCACACCCACTAAATGACTCTAGTGACCTGCAAGCAATGTGACAACCGAAAAAGACTCTACGCTTCAAACAACCCCTGAAATAGAGACAGCACCCCTGTAATGACAGAGACAGCACCCCTGGACTGAGAAGGACTGAGAAGAGGAGCTGGTCAGGTTGGCTGCTGCCCCATGACCACGGACGGCGTGCGAAGCCGCCCAGGCTCTCGTGGCCACACGAATAGTGGGTGCTCCTGGTGAAGCTTGGGGCAGACGGGCCCTGGACCCCAGCTGCCCACAGCTACGGCGGAGGAGCCGATGGCTCTCGCACGGTCCCCACCTGGGTCTGAGCCCGTGAGACACAGCCAGAGCGTTTTAGAACTTAGAGACAGACCCTGGCAAC
>NW_006479106.1:0-382 GCF_000325575.1 Pteropus alecto | reverse complement strand
ACTTAACTTACACAGTAAATTCCAACCTAGTATTTATATGGTTTCTATAATTCAAAGTGCTCTCCTGGAAAGCTCCTAGGGCTCAAACCCTACTCTGCTTACTTCTAAAGTAATTTTTGTGTGGCTGGACCACACACATGCAGGCAAAAATCCTTCAGAAGTGTGTGTGTCAGGCAGTCTTGACACTGCCCACAATCACACAGCAGAACATCAGTGCACCTATGATGGGCCCATCCTCTAGGGCAGGGGTCCCCAACCCCCCGGGGCCACAGACCAGTATTGTCCATGGCCTGTCAGGAACCAGGCCGCTCAGCAGGAGGTGAGCAGCAGGAGGTGAGCAGCAGGAGGGCGAGCAAGTGAAGCTTCATCTGTGTCTGCAGCC
>NW_006479105.1:0-382 GCF_000325575.1 Pteropus alecto | reverse complement strand
AACATTATAAACCAACTAGACCTAACAGACATCCACAGGATATCAAAACAGTATGGTATAAAAACAAACAGATTAATGGAACAGAAAGACAGTCCAGATGTAAACTCACACATATATGATCAATTAATTTATGACAAAGGATCCAAGAATATAAAATGGTAAGATGACAGTTTCTTTAACACAGGGTGTTAGGAAAACTAGAGAGCCACGTGCAAAAGAATGAAACTGGACCACTATCTTATCCCATGCACAAATATTTTTATTTTATTTTTTATGTTTTATTTTTTAGGCGAGGCAACCTTTGGTCGACCTCACAGATTCCAAGTACCTTGTCAGCTTACAATCCCTTATTTTATTTATTATTATTATTATTATTATTATT
>NW_006479104.1:0-382 GCF_000325575.1 Pteropus alecto | reverse complement strand
CCTGCCCCTTACTCCACCCGATCACCCTCAAATAGAGGCCCCGAGTGGTAGGGGGTTATCCTGAAAGTAGGAGCCAGTTCAGTCAAATGTCTCTCCCATTTCGACGTTTGTTAAAATGCTAACATCTGATTCCCTACCTAATTAGGAGTTACCGCAGTTCACTCGTGGACATTCGTGCTACTTTCTAAATAAGGGAGCACAGTTCCTGTGTAAATGTGACTATATGGGAAAGTAACTAAAGGGTAAGATGAGACATGATGGTGTGGTGCGTGTCCCAGTGATTGCTTTGAGCAAATCTGGGCTGGCCTTGTGGGTTGCAGTTTCTCTATCTAAACAAGAAAAGCCTCCTCACTGTTGCAGCTGCCAGCCCCCGATAGACACA
>NW_006479103.1:0-382 GCF_000325575.1 Pteropus alecto | reverse complement strand
TTTTATCGTTGAGTTGTCAAACTTCTTTATGTATTCTAAATATCAACCTCTTACCAAATGTATGTTTCTCAAATATTTTCTCCATTTCTGTAGGTTGCCTTTCTCTGTGATGATTTTTCCTTTGCCACACGGAGTTTATAAGTTTAACGTAATCCTATTCGTGCATATTTGCTTTTGAATATTGCAATTTTGGTGTCACACCCAAGAAAGCATTTCCTGTTTGAAGTTTTTCACTTGTTTTCCTCTGATAGTTTCATAATATCAAGGTTTAATTTAGGTTTTTCATCCACTTTGAGTTGATTTTTATATATGGTGTACGATAAAAGTCCATCTTCATTCTTTTACACGTGCGTATTCTGGTTTCCCAGCACCTCTTGTGTAG
>NW_006479102.1:0-382 GCF_000325575.1 Pteropus alecto | reverse complement strand
TGACAATAACCACTTCAATGATAATTACTACTCAAAGCAGTTAGGAAATGAAAATAAATGTATTACATTCTGTGAAAATGGAGAATACTTGAGTCATGCTTAGCTCTGAGACATCATAAACAATCAGGTATTTGGCTAAACTTCAGTAAAAAAATGGCATCAACAAATTTTTAGAAGAATCCAAAATAAACTTAAATTTATACCATGAACATGAAACAGGTTTCACAAAATTTGAGTAAGAAAAAAACATGTTTCTTCAATAGACTTTCTGGTATCAGTTCAGAGCCCTCTTGCACATGGCTGACTGACAGGAGAAATCTCACAACAGAACTACTTTGTTTTAATGCTAAGGTTTAATCCATTTTTAAAGTGTAAATTCAGT
>NW_006479101.1:0-382 GCF_000325575.1 Pteropus alecto | reverse complement strand
AAGATAACCTTTGTAAAGTACTCACAGGGTACCTCATATAGCAACATTATACCTCTGTATAGGCTACTCCTTTAAGGTCCATATATATGTAACTGCCCCCACTTTATCCTCAGAGATTTCAAAAGCACTTCAAAGTCAATGTGTCAGAACCCAATTTGTAACCTGCTCTTGCATTCCCACCAACCACTCATCTATTACACTGATTCATACAAACTTGCTGTTTCTGCAGATCCCAAATGGCAAAATATAGGCAATTTCATGAAGGTCAACCCAATGGTTCAAGCCAGAAATCTAGATGTCACCTTCATCATCTTTTGCTCCTTCAGTGCTGCTCTGCCAAGCCCTGCCGACTGGGTCTCCTCAAAACACCTCGACACTTTCC
>NW_006479100.1:0-382 GCF_000325575.1 Pteropus alecto | reverse complement strand
AAATATTAATATTAATAGCTACCATTGAAGCATTTTTTAATAGTATTTGCCCTTTTACTTTATTCAGTGCTTTACTTGCAATAACTCATTTAATCCTCAGAAAAAATCCTATGAGATTTATACTCTTATTATGATTGTTTTACAAGTGAGAATCTGGAGGTTTATTGTAATCAAGGGGTCAAAAGCTTAAGTGTTTTATCGTGTCAGTTCTACTATGCTATGCTGCCTCAATTTAAATTAATGTTCTTGTAATAACGTAGAATATAAAAGATTTCCTAGTTTCAATCTGGGTATGGCTTATTAGGGAGTCTGTGTGTGCAAGATGCTGGTATCTTAGCATTGTTACTGACACTAGATTTTGCTAAGCATGTTCAAAGGTGGA
>NW_006479099.1:0-382 GCF_000325575.1 Pteropus alecto | reverse complement strand
AAACTACACCTGACCTCAGGATTCTGCACTGGCCGTTCCCTCTGCCTGGAATACTCTTCTCCCATATGGCTTCCTCCCTCATCAGCTCCAGGTCAAATGTTACCTTGTCAGTGAGATTCTCCCTGACTAATCCACACAAAATAGCAACCCCACATCTAGTTGCGTGCTGATGAGTTTAACAACCAGCTGTTTCTGAATTGTAGCATTTTATATGTGTGATGTAAATACTTCCACCACGGCCGATTTCAAGTCGCCGACATGGAGTAATTAAATAGGGGGTTAGGAAGAAATGCACGCAGTTTTCGAGAGTTGGTACAAGCTGGTTCCAGGATATCACTGCTCGCATTTCCCCAGCAATCTCTATTCCTTTACCCTACTATAG
>NW_006479098.1:0-382 GCF_000325575.1 Pteropus alecto | reverse complement strand
TTGTTTATGACCAAACCTTGTAAGTCACATTGCATCATCCCTGCAGTCACCGGCCCACCCAGTGTCAAGGGAAGGCAACAGAGAGCCCACCCCAGGTGGAAAGAGGCTGATGATATCTTTGTAAGAAGAACATGCAAGATAAGAGGTTGTGGCTCTTTCTGGAATGCCAAAAACCTTTAAGCTAGAAAGGCTGTTTTTTTAGTCCAGTTTTCAGCTATTCAACCAAATCTGAATTCGTTTAACACCAGAAGCCAGAAACATTTATTTGTAATATAAATACATCCCATTTCCTATAGTATATGTGCCTTTAAAACCTGTTGGGAATTGTTCTTTAGTAAAAGTATATTACATAAATTATAATAAAAATATTTATAGAAGACTG
>NW_006479097.1:0-382 GCF_000325575.1 Pteropus alecto | reverse complement strand
CAGGAGCAGGCCCTGCGTGCCGCCACCATGGAGGTGCACGCCGGGCGGTTCCGGGGGCAGCCGGTGTCAGTGTGGGACGTCCTCTTCTCCTCCTACCTGGGCCAGGCCCGCCGCGACGAGCTCCTGGCCCAGCACGCGGCCGGCAGCCTGGCCCTGCCCGGCCTCGTGGCCATCCTCGTCCAGGTCATCGAGGAGACGGAGGGGCGGCTGAGCAAGGTGTCCTTCCGAGGCCTGAGGCGACAGGTGTCCGCGTCCGAGCTGGGCACGTCCGGGATCCTGGACTCTGAGACCCTGCAGGGCCTGGCCCAGGGCACCAAGACCCTGCAGGAGGTGACGGAGATGGAATCGGTCAGGCGCTACCTGGAGGGCACGGGCTGCATCG
>NW_006479096.1:0-382 GCF_000325575.1 Pteropus alecto | reverse complement strand
AATAATAATAATAATAATAATAATAATAAGTGCCATTTTTGTCTTTTCTTTTTTACTTACACACATAATCACGGACAGTGTTCCATACCCACATTTTTTGTTTGTCTGAGCTTTGGTCAGGAACAGACCATAAAGCAATAAAATGGTGTATTTTTCCACTGATTGGAGAATTTTTAACTCCCTAAAATATGTTTTATCTGTGGGATTTAATTGCATTCATCAACCAAGGAAAAGTATTATTTTAAATATCTTTTGATGAACTCAACCCCTGATGAAAGACTGGATAATACATGTCTAGATATTTTGTTTCTTTTGAAACTAGAAGTGTTTAAATAAATCATAAAATTTAAAAACACAAGTAGAAGTAGACTTAAACATATAG
>NW_006479095.1:0-383 GCF_000325575.1 Pteropus alecto | reverse complement strand
CTTTTTGACCCATGGGTTATTTAGAAGTGTGTTGTTTAGTTTCCAAGTGTTCTGAGATTTTTCTGATTTTTTTCTGTTACTTACTTCTAGTTAGATTCCATTGTGGTCAGAGAATACACTCTGTATGATTTAAATTCTTTTAAGTTTGTTAAGGTTTATTTTATGGCCCAGGATATGGTCTCTATTAGTATTTGTATCTTTATACACCTAAAAAGAATACGTATTCTGCTGTTGTTCGGTGTTCCATAAATATCAATTAGATTCTATTAGTTGATGGTGTTGTTGAGTTCTTCTATATACTGATTTTCGTGTAGTTGTTTTATCTAATGTCGAGGGAGAAATGTTCAAGTCTCCCATTGTAATTGTTAATGTGTCTTTTTTCC
>NW_006479094.1:0-382 GCF_000325575.1 Pteropus alecto | reverse complement strand
TAGTTCTTTGAACATATTTAAAATAGCTGATTTAAAATCTTTGTATAGTAGGTCCAATATCTGGTTTTCCCAGGGATAACCAGATTGCATTCTATTCATTGCATTTTTTCTGTGTAATGGCCATACTTTCTTATTTCTTTGCATGTCTCTTAATTTTCATTAGAGACTAGATATTTAAAACAATATAGCTATTATTTAAATAACATATTTTAAATAATATAACATTCAACTTAAAAATATTAAAACTTTTAAAAAATATTGACTAAGGATGAATAAATTAGATATATTCTGTGTTTATGGATTAAAAAACTTGATATTCTAAAGATGTAAATTCTACCTACATTAATCTGTGGAATAATGCTATCAATCAAATCTTAGTACA
>NW_006479093.1:0-381 GCF_000325575.1 Pteropus alecto | reverse complement strand
TCCTATTTTAGCCAACTCTCCACCGCTAAGGGAGGTGACGTTGTTCAGTGAGCCGTGCTCCCACTTCTCTATTCTCTGGGTATAGAATAAAAACATGTGATGTTAACGCTCACTTTCGGTTTTTGATTGGCTTCCCAACACACCCGACAGAAAAGGAACCCAATCTCGAGTACTAAAAGTGGTGTCTTTTGCCCACTGGTAACAAAATGACCTAACGGTCTCACCTACTACAGAGAATCGAATTAAGATTATGTATGTGAGAGTCCAGTGAAATGAAAAGCCTAATGACACTGTACTGTACAGAGTAATGTTTTAGAGTTGCATAAAAACTGTACATAAATAAACCTGCAGATAACAGAACTCCCCTTATATATGATTCTT
>NW_006479092.1:0-382 GCF_000325575.1 Pteropus alecto | reverse complement strand
GAAAGCTCGCGTCCACGGCCACTTCACGACTGCCCAGCTCACAAAGGACTCGACGGCTTCGGGGCGGTCACCGGACCACACGTCCTGAGGGGCCACAACGGGAGCGGCACAGGTACCTGGAGCCTCTCCATAGGGCCGGGACCGAGGTCAGGCGCCCGGGCCGGGACACAGCGAGTTGCCCGGGGCGGGGGGATACCTGCTCCCCGTCACCGAGGGCCGGCTCTGGGGTCCCCTGCAGGAGCACACTGGTCTCGCTGCACCGTAAACGCAGCAGGAGAGGGCTGGACGCGGCCAGACAGCGGGCCGTGCTCCTGGCACAAGCGTCTTCAGGCTTAGGACCAGGCCAGGCTGCTCCTGGGGGCCTCCAGGGGAGACCCGCTCC
>NW_006479091.1:0-382 GCF_000325575.1 Pteropus alecto | reverse complement strand
GGTGCACATGCAAAGCTCGGTGGAGATTGACCAGCTCGGCGTTTTAAACAGAACTGATTCAGAACTGCCCAGGCGCAAAGGGGGGACAAAGGTCTCGTGGAAGGGGACCAGGTGCTGGGGCACAGGCAGGAGCTCTTGGTGGCTAAAGGTCCCCAGCCCTCCTTGAAAGCCAGCGTGGCAGGGCTCCAGCTTCGGCTCCTGCTCCAGGAATCACGATGGGGATGGGCTGGCCCGTGCATGGGGACCTGGGACAAGGTGAGTCACAGTCCACGTCCCCAACAGAGGGTGGCTGGGGTCCCACAGACACAATGTAGAGCGTCAAGCCTGAAGGAGGGGGCTGAAAAAGGAAATTTAAGTAAAGGAAGCCAACCCGAATCAGTGG
>NW_006479090.1:0-381 GCF_000325575.1 Pteropus alecto | reverse complement strand
CATGTCATCTGCAAATAGTGACAGTTCGACTTTTTCGTTTCTTGTTTGGATGCCTCTTATATCTTTCTCTCGCGTGATCCACTCGCTAGGAACTCCAATGTTCTGTGGAATAACAGTGGCGACCGTGGACAACCTTGCCTTGTACCTGCTCTTAGAGGGAAGGTTTTTAGTTTTTCTCCCTTAAGTGTAATGTTGGCTGAGTGTTTGTCATGGATAGCCTTTCTGATGTTCAGGTACTTTACCGATTTTGTCATGGATAGCCTTTATGATGTTCAGGTTCTTTACCGATTTTGTTAAGTTTTTGATCGGAAATGAATGCCGTGTCTTGTCGAAGGTTTTTTCCGCCTCTATTCATATGATCATATGATTTTTATTTTTTAA
>NW_006479089.1:0-382 GCF_000325575.1 Pteropus alecto | reverse complement strand
TAATTTAACTGTATTTTTTTCATCCGCAATCAAATCTTAAGATTAAGGATGTTGTATTAAAACAAATCGCTGCAGGAAGTATGACTGTATCAGGGGCTTTTTACAAAAACAAACTTCCAGATCACAAGAGGAAGCTGTGTTTGTGTGCTGACAGAGGACGGCATAGCAGTCGGGGGAGGAAGGCAGGATAACAGCTCACTTGGATCTATTTTTGAAGAATTATTTCTGTAAGGTGTCATGGAATTGTAAATTACACAAAGAATGCTTTGGTAAACAGACATCTCGATTCCAAAAGGACCCACTCCAAAATACCACTTAATGAAATTCACGGGATGTTGTGGAGATCAAAACCCCAAATCACATGCAGATTTTACAAGCGAAC
>NW_006479088.1:0-382 GCF_000325575.1 Pteropus alecto | reverse complement strand
TTGTGTATTTAAATAGCATCCAGTGACAGTGCCAAGTTTGGTGCTCAGGACTGACACGTATTATGCATATTCCATATATTTTCAAGCATGGTTATGTCTTCTTAACGACTTTCCCTTAAGGGACTTGGAGAAGATCAATGTGATTAAGTATCAGTGTTTAACGTCACATTTTACTCGGCAATCAACCCGACGAATTTCTAATCAAATCGACAGTTATTACACTTGAACAGTTACATTAGCACAAACTCAGATTAGAAGGTAGGGCTTTGGAAGGTAATTCAGCCATGAGCGTGGAACCCTCAGGAATTTGGGATCAGTGTCCTTCCCAGAGGGACCCCAGTTAGCACTCCTGTTGTGTCCAGAATAACCAGACCCAACTTGA
>NW_006479087.1:0-382 GCF_000325575.1 Pteropus alecto | reverse complement strand
GACAGCATAGACGCGACCTGGGAAACAGACAAATATGTGTTAAAAAGTGCCCCGTGCTACGGACGTGAGCAAAAGGGTGTCCTGGACGATAATAGCGGCGACCTCTCCCTGCTTTCTCCAGAGAGGCCTCTCTGGAGAGTGGTGTTTCAGGAGCGACGACGACGAACTTCAAGGAAAAGTCACGCCCGGTGCGGGGAGGAAGCGGGGGCACTGCAGACGGCGGGCAGCGTACGCCGGGCCCTGTGGCAGAGGGCGTTGGGACGCGCCAGAGGCAGAGGCGGGCAGTGCGGCTGAGACGTGGTGCGTGAGTGGACCGCGGAGGCAGGGACAGCGCACGGGACTCCTGCGTGGTTCTTCACAGCGCCACGGGAGCCCACGGAGG
>NW_006479086.1:0-382 GCF_000325575.1 Pteropus alecto | reverse complement strand
CTGGTGCCTGCTGAGACCATCCTTTGGGTGTGCCATTTGTGGGATAATCGGGTGATGCTCTATTGTGGTCTGAAGCTGGCTGGCTTCCAGGTACATTTATTCTGGATCCTCTTAGGAGAGGCTCCCATGCAGGCCAAGGTCTGCTGCTGCCTGTCACCACCTAGGGCTACCTGGTAGGAGCTACAAAGCCAGCCACAGTTGGTCACTGTCTGTGCTGGGCCTAGAAGCAGGTGGGAGAGGCCACACTGCAAACCAAGGTCAGCTGCCCTGAGTATCCAGCCTGGGACAGCTCAGGGCACCCCAAGGCCTGATACCATCTGCTGGCTACCCATAAGGCACAGCCACTGAAAGAGCTTCATGTGATATACATGAGTTGGGTGAG
>NW_006479085.1:0-382 GCF_000325575.1 Pteropus alecto | reverse complement strand
CCTGAGTACCTTTATATGCCAAGTGCTCCATGCACAGTATTTAATCCCCCCTCCCCAAATCTTATGAAATGCGTATGGTGATTTACATCTATTTTACAGATGAGAAAACTGAAATACAGCACATCTTGGGACATATAGCAAATTCCTGGCCGAACTAGGTATGTTTGAGCCCAAAGTCTGAACTCTTATCACAGAGCTCTGCGGCACCTCCAGCTCTCAGAGCCTTTTCGAGCCAGACATAAAAATATACACTTTTTTTTTTATATGCCTTACACGCATATGAAGTTTCAAGAACAGTAAACTAATTTGTGACAAGAGAAATCAGGACCATGATTATCTCATGAGGGTGGCGGGCAAGGAGTATTTACTGGGAAGAGAGGCA
>NW_006479084.1:0-382 GCF_000325575.1 Pteropus alecto | reverse complement strand
GCTGACAAACACATTGTGGAGTAGTGCTACTAATTGTTCTATTATTAGAATTAATTTATGTTATCAGTTTTAATAATATGAATCTTGTACCTTCCTTTCTTTTTCATGCCCACTTACCAATGCCTCAATCAGGTCTTAATCTTCTCATTGCCCAACTACTCCAAAAATTTTCTTATTAGGTACACCCCACCTCTAATTTATTCTGCTCACTTTTGCCACTTTGAATTACTCACTATTACTTACTTAAGTACTATCTTCATCATTTTTCCTGGTCTTGAGAACATATAATTTAAAATGGTTCTCTGTATTGCCTTATTTCCTCAGGATTTAAGTGAATTTTTTTTTAATTTTTAATTAAGTTTTTGGGGTAACATTGGTTAAT
>NW_006479083.1:0-381 GCF_000325575.1 Pteropus alecto | reverse complement strand
TCTGCCCTCTATCTAGATATTTCTTTCCTTCTCTCAGATTGTTGCAGAAACATAAGACCTCCAGAAACCAAGCACCACTCGGACAGTTGGAGAATTCACGTTTATTACACCGGCGGTTCCAGAAGAGCTAGTTCTGGGCCCTGAGCTCAGATGCAACCTTGCTTTTGTAAGGCTTATGACATGGGCTAATTGGTTAGTTACAATTGCCATGGGCTAATTGGTTAGTCTGTCCTCAGGCAGTTACAGACCACAGTAGTTGTTCTGTTTTACAGGCAGTCAAAGAGTGCGAGATTTTCAGACAGAAACTCAGACAATACATCTGTTATCAAGATAGAACAAGCAAAAAGGGAGGATGATTCTTTAGTTAATGTCGAGGTTCAC
>NW_006479082.1:0-382 GCF_000325575.1 Pteropus alecto | reverse complement strand
TGTAGAGTACTCGGGTGACCTCAGGAGGTGATCAGGCTTCCCTTCTCAGGGGCAGGACCTGAGCTAGTTACCCTGTGCTTGTTTTTTCCTTATCATGGCCCTGACGTGTCTTAGTTTTCTTGATCCTCCATTGTCTGATCCTTGCAGGGACCAGCAGTTAGGGCTTCTCTTTCCGTATTGTGAGGTGTCCACACAGGGTAATCCCCAGTGCACACTCAGTGGGTGTGTCTACAGGGCGGGTTGGGGTCCCCCAATGGGGTACCCGAAGTCTGCCAAATCCAGGCGCTGTTTCTCCTTGCTTCCCGGCCAATGCACCAGAAATCTGTTGTAGGAAATGACATCCGACAGAGGAAATCAGATGCTCAGACAACTTTGTTAGAGG
>NW_006479081.1:0-381 GCF_000325575.1 Pteropus alecto | reverse complement strand
CTCTCTGTGCCCTTATCTCCTATTCTTATGTGGACACCAGTCAGATTGGAATTGGGCCCACCCTAATGGCTTCATTTTAACTAAATGCCTCTTTAAAGGGCTTATCTCTAAGTTCCGTTATCATCTTAGGTACTGGGTATTAGAGTGTCAACATATGAATTGGGGGAGGGGAGGAAGAGCACAATTCAGCCCATAACAGTATTCTTTAGCTGTTACTATATGTTGATATGTTGTGTTTTCATTTCATTTAGTTCAAAACACGTTCTAATTTCCCTAGTGATTTCTTCTTCGACCCACAGGATACGTAGCAATGGGTTGTTTAGTTTCTTCTATTTGTAGATTTTTCAGATTTCCTTCCATTGTTCACTAATAATTTCATTT
>NW_006479080.1:0-381 GCF_000325575.1 Pteropus alecto | reverse complement strand
TCTGAGGTCAAGATGTTTGCAGAGTTCATTTCTTTTGAGGCATCTTCCATGGCTTGTAGATGGCCTATGTCGCCCTTTTTCTTTACATGGTCTTTCCTCTGTGCATCTGTGTCTTGATCTCCTCTTTTTAGACGGATATTAGTCATATTGGATTGGGGTCTTAATGACCTTGTTTAACCATAATCACCTATTTAATGTCCTTATCTCCAAATATAGTCAAATTCAGGTACCACGTTTTAGAGTTTCAACATAAAAGATTGGGGGACACAATTATGCCCATGAGAGGGAGTGTATGAGACTACTTTATTTTATAGTTTTAATCGCTTAGAATCCTAAGGTGGTAGGTTTGGAAGTTGGCTTCTGTAGAGGAATTTGTACTAA
>NW_006479079.1:0-381 GCF_000325575.1 Pteropus alecto | reverse complement strand
ACCTGCCGTCCGCACCTGCCGTCCGGGCAGCGACTCCGCGTGTCTCCCTCCGTCCCAAACGCATCTGACGTGGCGGCTGACTCCGTCCACTGCTCGTCCGGTGCCTCCGGGACTCTTGCGTGACGTTCCTTCCGCGTGGTGCTCTCGTCCTTCTGTCTTTGTCTGGCTCACGTGACTTAACTGTGATCACGTTTCCTCTAAGAAGTCCATCTGCAGAGTCCTAACTAACTGCACCCCGAAACACGCCAGTCACAACGCGCGAACCTGGCTCTGGGTCATCTCCCTGTGTCCTTCTGCTGGACCGCGTGTCCTCGACGCCTGGCTTTCCGGGCGGGGAGCAGAGGGCGGCGTGAGCCGAGAGGTAAGCTGGCAAACGCTCCG
>NW_006479078.1:0-381 GCF_000325575.1 Pteropus alecto | reverse complement strand
TTTTTTTTAAATTAATGTCTAGATCTATATAAATTTATCCTCATTGTGGAAACAACGAGAATCTCAAAACTACTTCTTCATACTGGGCTGAGTGGGCATTAAGTAATAGAGATCCAAAGACTATTTCCTGTCATCTAAGCTGGAGAATTTTGACTAAGTCACAAAAGATAAGATGGAAATAGCCGCTAAGCCAGGATTTAGGAGATACAGGGAGGAAGAAACTGCAGGAAACATCCTTCACATAGTGATACCCAGCCCTTCTCTAACAAGATTTGTTTGCTAGGAACCTAGAACAACTGGTGGGACACATAATAAAGAAATAAAGCTTATTACACAACAAAATGAAAATAAAGGCTGTTTGATCGACCTCATTCAAAAGAA
>NW_006479077.1:0-381 GCF_000325575.1 Pteropus alecto | reverse complement strand
AGTGCTCACACTCGCTGTTGTGGGAGGCTGGACGGGGGAAAACGGGAGGAAAGGGGGGCCGGAGTCCAACCCAGCCCTTTGGAGTGCCTGCAGCATCTTCCGTACCTGGAGCAGCCCCCACAAAAGGGAAACGGAGCCCAGGAACAAAACATCACTGGCAGGAGGCCGGAGGATAAGTCAAAAAGGGAAAACGGGAAAAGTAAAGGAGAACACGCAGTCAAGAGACAGCATCGTTTAAGCGCACAGTGATTTCTCCGGACGGTTTAAAGAGGGTACGAATGGATTCAGAAGCGTCGTGAATGAGGTCCTAGCAGGCGAGATGGCCCTGGCAAGGAAAAAACGCTTCCGAGTTCCTTCTTAGTCAACCGAGTGTTTAGCATC
>NW_006479076.1:0-381 GCF_000325575.1 Pteropus alecto | reverse complement strand
GTACACACACATAAGCAGGTGCACACATACAAGACAAGCATGCATGCACACGTACAATCGCACATGCACACAAGCATGCGCGTGCACACGCACACACACACAGCGGCGATGCTCCTCCCCGCCGAGCGGAGGCAGCCTCCGGAATCTTCTGCTCCCAGCACCTGGCAGGCCTTCGCGCCTGACGGGATGTGGGTTCTGTGGCATCTGGGCCAGGCGAGGGCCTTTAGACCCCACAACCCACACTGGGCAGTCAGTGCCCAGCCTCAGGTCTGAGCTGTCCCTTCCCACATCCGAGCTCCCCGCTCAGGAGGCCCCCCACGCCCGCCCCCTCGCCTGCCCTCCCTCCCACGCTGCTGGGCTCAGAGCCGCCTCTCTCGCTCC
>NW_006479075.1:0-381 GCF_000325575.1 Pteropus alecto | reverse complement strand
AAAACAAAAACAAAAACAAAAACAAAACAAAAAACACCTGACTGTTAAATGATGAAGAGGGGAGGAACAGGGGAGACGTGGAAAGGAAAGCACAGTGTTCTTTATGGAGGAGCGCCTGGCGTTCCGACACCCAGGACAATGCTCTGGTCTCAGTGACGTGACCCCTCTCCAGAACAGGCGGGGCGACCTTAGTGGTTGTCACTAGGGAATTTCAGAAATCACACGGTATTTTGACAGAAGCTCATCTCCATCAGGTAGGAAGTAAAAGGCTTATATTCTAACAATGTGTGTACGAAAAAGAAGAGGGCTTTACTGTTGTAATCACTGCACGGACAGACATGTCAAATCTCCAAAAAAGAAGAGGCAAAGAATTCATATAAC
>NW_006479074.1:0-381 GCF_000325575.1 Pteropus alecto | reverse complement strand
TTAAGAATAAATTTTGAACTAAAAATGATTAGCAAGGAACGCACTTCTTTTAATGAATCTCCATTGATCTTTCACTTTCAGACCTCACTAATTAGTCTTTCAGATGGGACTACAAGTTGTGAAAACTTCGAAACTTCTATTTGTAAATATACTGTATTAAAACGTTCCAAAAGTTTCTTTTTGTTTGTTTCTCACCTATGCTTGAAGAGTAAATTAAAACGTTCTCCCAAATCATCCCTTTAACGTTGGTAGAATACTAGCTTGCGTGGCAAAGTTCTTACTGCTTTGGGGCTACAAAGAAGGGAGGGTGATGATCCCTACTCTCAGGAGACTCAGCAAAAATCTGTGGGGCCATCAGGTGACTAATAGTATGGAGCAGCA
>NW_006479073.1:0-381 GCF_000325575.1 Pteropus alecto | reverse complement strand
CACTCTGCTGTCCTGGAAGAAGGGGGTGAAGCTCTCGAAAGGCAGGTTCAAGGGTGGCTCATGTTGTCCTGAAGCACTCAGAATGTGAACCGGAAGTCAGCGCCTGCAGAAGTTAGAGCCCAGGACTAGCATCCTGAAGTCCTGGTCTCCCAGCGAAAGTCCTCTGCGGATGGACCGAGTGGTCACACTGGCACAGAACCTGGCCCTTCTGGATTTTGGAAAGAATTCACTGATAGTTGGATGTGAGGTGAAAGGGGCTTGCCTTTCTTTTTCCTTTTGAAAAACGTAGTAATGAAAAGTAAGACAGTTTATGCCCGCCCCTTAAAGCCTTTTTATTAATCTTTTAATTCAGTATTTAGTTATTGAACTTTATTTCCCAAG
>NW_006479072.1:0-381 GCF_000325575.1 Pteropus alecto | reverse complement strand
AAAAAAAAAAAAAAAAAGAATACAGTATCTTATGAGATATACTAAACTCTCTTTTAATACATTTGTAGCAATAAGAGCAATAAAACCAATTCATAAAAAAATAATAATACCTAAATAGATATAATCCTTACAAAGTTTCAGGCAGAGGTCTTTGTCTAGATTATAAAAATAACTAAGGTAATAAAATAAGTGTTAAATGATAAGTAAATTTTAATGCAGAGTCTCCCCACTGATGACATATAGCAAGGAAAAATCCTTAGATCTTATGAAATGAAGGATTAACTGCAAGCTTGGGGTGTTCAAACTCTGCGCAGTCCACAAAAGGATGGGAGATAACCTCTAAGCCTTTGGAATATTCTGCCTGAAAGGAGTTTCTTTTTA
>NW_006479071.1:0-381 GCF_000325575.1 Pteropus alecto | reverse complement strand
TTTTTCCTTTTCCAGGGGGATATTTGGCAATGTTTAGAGACATAGTTGGTTGTTAGAAGTGACAGGTAGGGGGCTATAGGTATCTAGTGGGTAGAGGCAAGGGATGTTCTAAACAACCTGCAATACATAAGACAGGCTCCAACAACAAATAATTTTCTGGCCTACAATGTCAGTGGCACTGATGTTAAATAATTCTGGCCTATTATTTATTCTCAAGACAGCAGACTGAGTAAGTGGCAGGATGAGTTTGATCAGATTATTCCTTTGGTCAAAACTTCCACTGGCTCTTTTATTCTCTCAGGATAAAAGCTTAATTTCTTTCAGTCACCCACACTGCCCTCATAGATACTGTGTTCTTACCATGTCATCGGCCACATCTCT
>NW_006479070.1:0-381 GCF_000325575.1 Pteropus alecto | reverse complement strand
CTTTAGATCAGAGATCAAGTAAGAATGTAGAGAACAAGATTTCTATCTCTGACATCTACCGAGTCATTGTCTAAATGCTGGAATGAAGCAGATGCTGTAGATATTTTACAACAATGACCCGGGTTCACATGGTTGAGTCAGGAAAGTGCCATGATTCACTCTTGTAAACAAAGAAAATATAAAACCTCCTTTCGCAGCTAAATTTACCATCATCTTTTGTCTGTTATGGAGAAAAACTGAGGGTAATGGTGTCAATGTGACTAATGTAAAAAGGAACATGTAAGTCAAAGTTCAGAGCAAAAGATCATTAGATATTTCCATTGCCTGTTTTCTCAGGCTGCTCCGCTAAGCTGGTATTGCCCTTAACCTTGCTATTCCCAG
>NW_006479069.1:0-381 GCF_000325575.1 Pteropus alecto | reverse complement strand
TAACATAATGTAGTTGTATAGAATATGTAGTATTATTTCCACTTCCAAATTAACATCAATGAATAAATGATGCTCCATGTAACTCATGTTATAGTCTGAATTCGGACTTGGTTTTATTGAAGAGAGTCTAGTGATAAGATAATGTCAGGAACTAAACATTATCATGAAGTAAATTTGTAGGTTACATACATTAATGGCTGGGTAAACAGAGTTATCGAGGCCTTAAAAGCAGGAAATATGCAGAGTACTCTTAAATTATCATCAAAATGCTGACTGAAGCAGACAGCAGATGTGATATAATGAGAACAACAATCATATCAACACCGTTAATATTTAAAAAGCAAGGAGAACATAGACATTAAATAAGCAAAGACAGAACAA
>NW_006479068.1:0-381 GCF_000325575.1 Pteropus alecto | reverse complement strand
CCCTCTTCAGTCTTAAACTAGGCTTCTTCTTGAGGTGAGCAGTTGGGGTTTCATTCTGCTAAGGGACTGGGAAACAGGGAAACAGTTAGAGCTATAGGGCTGGCCTTCTCCTCGGCCGCTGCCAGTTTAGCAACACAGTCTGCCCTGCGGTTGCCCTGGGCCGTTACGGTGTCCCTTTTTGATGTCCTCTGCAGTGTACGACTGCTACTTTCTTGGGGGCCCATACAGCGTCTAAGAGTTCTAGAATTTCCTTTCTATATTTGATGTCTTTTCCCCTAGAATTGATCAGACTCTTCTCTTTGTACAGGGCTCCAGTACATGAAGGGTGGTGAAGGCATACTTAGAATCAATGTATATGTTAGCACACACTCCTGCTGCCAG
>NW_006479067.1:0-381 GCF_000325575.1 Pteropus alecto | reverse complement strand
TCTCTCATTCTCTCTGGCTTTCACCTCGCAGAAGCTGTCCTGGATGCATCTCGGGTTCCTGTCATGCTCTGGTGCTTCCTGAGTTACATCCTGTGAACCGTCCAGTCCACACGCTCTATTGAAAACTCAGAGGAACCTTGAAAATACGGTTTATTGTCTATTTCTCAATCTAATGTTTTGTTTATTGTGGAATACCGAGGAGAGCCTGGAATTGTTGAGATTGATCTAGATTAGGGATTGGCAGACTTTTTCTTATAAACAGTTAAAGAGTAGATATTTTAGGATTTGTGGATCAAGAGGCAATATTGTGGATATTATTCAGGTACTTATATAACAAGAGAGAGAACAAATTTTCATTCATTCATTCATTCATTCATTCAT
>NW_006479066.1:0-381 GCF_000325575.1 Pteropus alecto | reverse complement strand
CAGGGTCGGTGCTGTCCGAGATGCCAGCTGCCAGTTGCCATGGCCACACTGTGGAACCGGGCACCATTTTCTGAGAGCAGCAGTTGGAGCAAACGGAGGGCGTGTTTTCCAGCAGAGCCCACAAATCTGCCGGGGCACCATTTCTGAAGAAGCCTGGGGTCTCCCAGGCCCTGGGGGAAGGGGCAGGGGCACGGTCGCCTGCCAGCCTGCCCTCCCCGTCCCTAAGCTGCCTGCTTCCTGCCCCTGAGTAGCGAGGACCTGGAGGCTGGCGCCCTTGACCTTGGTTGCTGGGAATGCAAAATGGCGCCACCACCACGGAAAACAGGACGGAGTAAAAACTAAACACGGAACCAACCACCCTCCGATCCAGCCAGCCCACTT
>NW_006479065.1:0-381 GCF_000325575.1 Pteropus alecto | reverse complement strand
CTGCTGGCCCCTCAACTCCGCTTTAGTGAGATTTCTCTTCATTATCACAGTAATTATAAAAAATCTACAGTTAGTTGGCTTATTTCCAAGACATGGAAATCACGTTACATTTCTGTGATCAAAACTAGCAAAAGGCCCAGAAACACTCTTCCTATTTTATCCTGTGAAAGCCAGCAGGTTTTCAACTGACCCTTCTCTGCGGATCCCGTCTTTGCATTTGATGTCTTATTTTTATGCAAAATACGTGTAGGTTTTTCCAGGCTTTTTGTTTTCTGATTGATTTTATGTATGTCTTATTTCCGAAGCCTTTCTAGACCCGCCTTACTTAAACATACCTACGACGCATAATGCCACTTCTTTATGGGAGATTAAAATTCTCCC
>NW_006479064.1:0-381 GCF_000325575.1 Pteropus alecto | reverse complement strand
CCAGCCTTCAACCAACCTCAGCTCCCTCACTCCATAGATGGTTCAACACTGAAGCCTACTCTGCTCCAGTTCTCAGAGCTCCCCAGCGGGCTGGGCTCCACTTACCCACCATGGAACTGGCTTGATAATGGCCCCACTGCCTTTATTTCCCTATTAGTGTTCCCGTACTTAAATACATGTCAGGGTTGGCTTCCAGAAAAATCCTCCCCACGCTCAGCAGTGTCCTCAGTGCCCAGAGCAGGAAAGTGGCAGGGTGATCTGATGAGGGTATGAATGCTGTTTTTCTGTTCAAAACCCCTGATGGCTCCCCTATACCCTCCAGATGATAACCAGGTTCTCTTAGCTGGCGTGCAATGCCTAGCTCACTTCGGGATACCCCTC
>NW_006479063.1:0-381 GCF_000325575.1 Pteropus alecto | reverse complement strand
TCCATCCCGGCCCATCATACTGCCTCCCCATGGCCTAAGAAAACCACTTTGCGGAGAGCCTTCATGAATTCCACAGATGTGGCGATCTGCCTCACGCTATGGTCTCCAATGACCCAGGTGTTGTTCTGACCAGCAGGAGAATTCTCAGGGATTGATTAACATGAACGGAAGTATTTACATGGGAAGGTAGTTGCTTTCCTTGAAAATTCTGCTCCCAAAGCAAGATCGAAAGCAATAGCAGCCCATCGAGAGTTTCAGTAAACTCCCGTAGCAAAGGTAGTTTTCAACTCCTTGTGGAGAGAACAATTAAATACAGTTATGACCACCTACTAATTACTTAGTGATTCCCTGGGGAGCCTATGTTTAAACATAATTAATACC